>NC_028457.1:39465329-39531933 GCF_000263155.2 Setaria italica
GTTTGCATCTGGAACCGCAGTTTCCAATTCCGCCGCCGTATGCCCCTTCGCCGGACGCAGCGATGCCCAGGGGAGGACGATGCCGCTGTCCCGCCGGAAGCAACGCCCAGAGGACGGTGACGCCGCGACCCCGCCAACGTCTACTGCGTCTTCTCGGCCAACGTGAAACGCCGTGCTGTCCTCACGTTCTACGAAGAAGACGTTGACGCCCTGGGGTGGTTCCGCGCAGACGAGCAGGGACGGCCGCCGCTGTTACCGTCGTAAACGCGAGGACTGCTGCCTGTGCAGTCATCAACGAGGAGAGGGGCTCCCGCAGATTTCAGAGGTGGGCAGCGGATGGCATCCTCGTCAACGAAGGGCTGCTATGCATTCAGTTTGGTCAGTCAAACAGCCACTTTCATACAGCCACTTTCCAAACTTTGAGATGTAATTCAAATATTCAAACCGAATTTGACTTGACAAAGAGCTACTTTCAATTGTTGACTATGTATCATAGATCCCATTTTGCATGTTGATGCCCATCATTTACATATAGAGTGCATCAAAATATTGAGCCAACGTCAGACCAATGTTCACTATCTTGAGAGTCGGACTCCAGGGTTCAGACTACTGAAAGTGAAAGAGATAGCCCATGCATCAGGTTGTAGTTGCAGTTTGAACGTACAAGTTCAGTATGCAATAGTATGCAGGTAGTATTATCCAATGTTCACTGTCTTAATGTACGGTCTTCAGAGTGGGAATGGTCATTGCCATTCAGTTTAGACAATGAACTCTAGACAGTGCAACTTCCAAGCTTTGAGCTCCAAACAAATTTTTTTCCAGATTGTTGTTGTGTCATTGAATATTTGTACAAACTCTGAATCGACGAAATACAGTTCTCTAATGGATATGCATTGTGTTGTTACCTTTCAGACCACCTTGCCAGTGATGGGTTGTCGGAGGATATTGTTTGAAGAAGCAGGGCCGTCCGCGCCGAGTAGGGACTCTGCGGATAGCCCTTCACCGAAAAGGCTGGAGATGAACGACATGAGAGTCGCCGTCGACGTGAGAAATACAGAAGTGCCGGAAAGGTCACCGCCACGATCTGAACCGTCCTAGCTGGGAGAACGAGACACTATTGACTCCTGCATCAAAGTTCCAGAGATGTTGGAGAGCTCCAACACTGGATTTCGAACTCTGCCCACACAGATAGGTTGCCAGCAAGGGAGTAATGAGGATCAAACCATTACAACGGGAAGACAGGGTGTTGTGTTCTCGCCTCCGGATACTTTGAACGCAAACCAGATGATTGCTAGTGAAGAAGAAATTCCACCACAAACACACGTAAGTGATGCATGATAAATCTTTGTTTGAATTGTACAAAGCAGTGATATGCATAGTTAAAAAGCACAAATGCATGAGAGTAGTCAGTGAAAATTTATATTATGTCATATCTTTAAGGCTGTGATGATAATTGAATTTTCTACGCAAATATTGATTCATATGACGGTGCATTAGTATATGATGTTAATTGAAATTAATGTTATTTGAAGCAGAATGAAAGCATGGATCCAAATATGGTACCCAGAGAAGGGATGTCATTCCACACGGAAGCTGAAGCAAAGGCGTTCTACATGAGATATGCACAACTGGCCGAGTTCGGCGTGAAAATGTGCAACAAGAAAAAATTCTCTAGAGTGATGAGGTGTAGCTGTGAAAGAAAAGGAGATTTTTATAAAGGTGATGAGGCTCTGCGAGTACGGAACAAGACAACAATGAAGACGAAGTGCAAAGCTCATCTGAAGTTTACGAGAGTGTATGACAGTGAAGGCAACGAAGTAGATATGATTATAGAAAAGGCAAACCTATTTCACAACCACCTGTTGCATACGCCTTTGAAAACCAAGAAAATGAGGTCACACAAGAGCACGAAACTAGTACTTTATCAAATAATTGATGAATTGTAGGAAGCCGGCGTGAGTACGCAAAGTATAAAGAATGTATTGCAAAATATGCATGGGGGTGCAGAGCTTGTTCCGATAACATCGCGGGACATAGAGAACATGTAAAAGAACCTCACACAGTTTGTTATTCCTAAATAGTAAGGTTCATGCCAAGCTAAAGTATATAATCATTGGTGTCGTTAATGAAATGTACTTACAATTTAGAAGGATAAAATGTTGAGTTTTTTTAACCTGTTTTACAGGAAGGCCACTAATGTACGGGAAGAACACGCAAATGACATAAACAAGCTTATTGAATTCTTCAAGGATTGTGAGGCTCAAAACCCACAGTTCCGATGGGAACCCAAGCTGGACTCTGAAGGTGTTATACACAGCTTATTCTGGAGTCATGCAAGCATGCAGGGCAATTGTGCAGATTTTGGTGATGCAATGAGCTTTGACACAACTCATAAGACTAATATTTATGAGAAACCACTAGCAATGTTTGTTGGATCAAACCACCATCTGCAGAATACATTGTTTGGATGTGCATTGGTAGGAGATGAAACAGCTGAAACTTTTGAATGGGTGTTCAAAGCATTCAAAAAGTGCATGGGACAAAGTAGAACAAGGTGTATCCTCACAGGTAATATGTTCATCATTGATGTTTATGATAAAAATATTTGATACATGAGCATATACAACAATTTAGAGCAATTAAAGAACTAACAATGATGAATTTGCATCTTGTGGTAGACCAAGACCAGGCAATGGGAGTGGCGATTGCCAAAGAGTTCCCAGGGGTTGTTCATAAGATTTGCAGATGGCATGTGGTGAACAAGCACATGCCACATCTAACCAACCTCTTTGGGATGTATGCGAAGAAAAATTTCAAGGACAAATTTTATTCTGTGCTAAACCACCCACTCACCCCTGTGGAGTTTGAGGCCGCTTGGCAGGAACTATTGGATCAGTTCGACCTACAAAAGGATAGCACTTTAGATAGCCTTTACTGCCAGCGAGAACTGTATGTGCCGGCATATTTCAAAGACCAATATTGTGGCCGGATGGCATCGACACAGAGAAGCGAGAGCTCAAATTTTGTTCTAAAGAAGTGTTTTGTTGACAAGCACACGGCTTTGCACAGGTTCGCCAAAAAAATGCTTGACTTCATGCATTCACGTAAGATGAAGGAGTCTAAAGAGTCGTACCATGGAACGGTAACGTAACCAGCGTGTCAATTCATATTTATGGAGTGCGTGTATAAAGATCATTTCCCTTAACTAACTGTTGCGCTTGTACTGTGACAGAGCAAAAGGCTCACAAGAAGCAAGTGGCCATTTGAAATACAGGTTTCACGAATTTATACTAGAAATGTGTTCAAAGACTTTGAAAAGAAGATGATCGATTGCACAGTTTTCGATATAGAAGACAATCCAATAGAGGGTGAATCATGCTATCTGGTAACTCACACAAATAGGTCTTCTAAAATATCTTGGGGGCAGCACCAGTTCAAAGTGCGTGCAAACAAAGAAAATGGCGAGTTTCATTGCGAGTGCAAGGAGTGGCAGCATACAGGTACATGATAAAACTATTACAATATTTATAGCGTACATCCCAATTTCTTATTAACAGTACATATACTCTCTTGGTTGTTTAGGTTTGTTCTGCGTGCACTTGTTGAGAGCCTTCATGAGGATCCAGCTAAATAGAATACCACAACATTACATTCTCCGTAGATACACAAAATATGCACAGCAGGAGTTGGGATTCGACAGGAATGACAAGCTCCAAGTTGGGGCTGATGGAGTCACACAGTTGTACAGACTCAAAGATCTAACGTCCCTAGCAATGGTTGCAGTCAGGTCTGGGAGCATGTCGCGCGCTGCGCACATTAGAACGAGAGAGGTGTTGGCAAATCTTGACAAAGATAACAAAGAAATACCCCCTGACATCGGGCCAAGCACAACAAACATGCACCAAGAATCACCTGGAGAGGTAAAAATTCTAAAATGTTGCATGAAGTGTATGTTGCATGGCAAGGCACTTAACCGCATACATCTGGGTTTGATTTTGCAGGAGTTATCAGATTGTAGTGAAAGTGATGATGACTATGGTGACAACACAAATGATGAACAATTGGCGAAAAGGGTTACCCAGATAGGCTTGTATCATGATACAGGTGTATGCGAGTTACCACACTAGGAAAAAAGATTTGCACAATAACAATGACACAATGTGAAGCAGGAATTGGGACAAGCAAACGTGGATGGAAATGAAGCTAGAGAGAGTATAAAGGGGAAAATGGTTCTTGCAGCAAATCTGGTATGATTTGTCATGGAAGTAGTATAAATACGGGAAATACACAAGTTAACTTGCATATCAGCAAGAAATATTAAAAGAGATGTGTTAATTGTTTTTCAGGATGCTTTTGGTGGAGACTTTGTGCGCAACGAGGTTGTGCTAACCAACCAAACAGTCATGACAACTAAAGATGCAAGAGTGCATGAAGGATGTGCAACCCACAGTGGCGAGGTTAGAAGAATGAGTTTGGAAATAATTAATGCCATCACCATTGTTGCATTGAATTTAAAGTTTGTGCAATAATCTTTGCAGTATCATGCCAATGATGATAGACTGATCAGCCGAGTCCCACCTACGAGAGCCAAGACTAAAGGGCGGAGCATACCACCATCTGAAAAGAAGGAAATTTCGTTGGGAGCCAAAGGTGTGAAAAAGGGCACAAGGAGATGCAGTATTTGTGGGTACTACGCAACACATAACGCGAGAACATGTCCCAAACTCCAGCATAACAAAGAGCGCTTGGAAGTATTGAAGAACAGAATGAGAGGCAGGCCACGAGGAGCACAGCATAAGAGTAGTGCCAGCCAGCATGATAGTGGAGGAGAAGAGCATAACATAGGGCGACAGCAGGACACAAAGAAGTGCCAAGAAAACAAATATATTGATTACGAGAGCAATGACGAGCAGTTTTTGTGGGATTCGTCCAGTGCTCATTGTATATAAAAGGGCATTGGATGTCTCTGTAATAGATAGGGAACATTGCCAGTAGTAGTTCCTCTGAGCACGCCTCCGTGTGCAATGATGCCTAAGCGCAGAGACATGTCTTTTGAAGAATACTGGAATCATTATCGGCAACGAGCGGTCTTGAAGGATGTTCCAGACATTTGTGAAAGTAGTGAAAAAACAAAAGAAGAACGTGGCAAAGGAAAGGTAATCAAGAAGAAAGAGAATAAGGTCAGGTGTATTTACTCGGAATAATGTTTTTGTTCAGTAAGTTTATTTACTAGATGTCACATATTTAATTATCAAATGTATCATTAAATAGGAAGTGGCAAAGCCCATAGAAAAACAGACTTCGTTCCAAAAGGAACACGACAAATTTATGAGCGATATAATATTTGAGGAGATGTGCCTTGTGGAAGGGGAGCTTCCGGACAAACTAGCGAGGAATGGGACAACAGAAGGCGAGATTAGCACGGTGAGTTTTGAGTATTTGAAAAGAATATGAAGGACAATAGAAAAAGATTATTATATTGAAGAATTATCATAGTGTGGTATAATACATTTGCAGAATGGGGAGAACACGGAGGCGGAGGTTTCCAGCAAGATTGGACGGTGAAAAACAACATCAAGGAAGCCAAGTAGCGATTAAATAATTTACTTAATAATCGAGTGCATAAACTGATTTTTGTAATAAGAGTAATATTTTAATAAGGCATTACCCTTGTCATTGTGTACATTCTTGAGTACCGACCCCAGTATGCGAATTCTGATCGTGGCGATAGTCAAGGTGTGAGAATATGTAAGAATTAGTGCAACGGAGAACATCCCTATGCAGTGTTAGGTCCATGATTTCATTTGTGGTTGTTTGAGAATGGATCATGTGATGTTGCAGCGTGAGAAATTCTGCCCCCTGAGATTTTTCAACACACGCTAACAGGAGAAACTGAACATTGGGTAACACTCATATGCAATATGATAGCAGCTTCCTTTCAATGAATCAGTTTTGTTTCTCCGAATATCTGTGCTGCTTAAAGGCGTAGAGATGTTTCTGTCCGTCCCTACCTCCCTCAATGTGCTAAGAGACAAAGTCAGTATTACCTATAATCGAGCTCTTGTTTTACTGTGGAAATCTTTGGCGTAATTTTCTATAGAGTAACAGAGCATCACACACACGGCAAGTAAAAGGCGTATATCCACAAATATGGCACTTCAGACATACGACAAAAAGGATGAAACCTTGTGCTACATTACTGGTGTCCCATTTCCATTGCCGTAGCAACATGAAACAAACGATCAGTTTATAATATACAAAAGACTAGAAATAGCGATAGGAAAGCTAGACGCAGCGGCCTCATAAGAGAGGCATACATGCTTAAAACAGAACAAAGAGATGCGTCGGGACTGTCGCAGCAGCATTAATACACATCAAAAATGAGGTATTCACATGTCAGTCACAAAACTAAGCATTGTTCATGTATGAATCATGAGAATGTACAATATGCACAGCTACAAAAGAATAAAAAATTAAATAGTAAAGGGTTGTAATGAACAAAAAAAAACTAATAGAAAAAAGGGTGATGATCATCTCGACGGTACTGAAGGATTTCGTCGGGCAGCGCGACAACCTTGTTCTGCTTATGAAAAGTGAGGTAATACAAGGTCTCAGCACGCAACTCTTTTGATCGTTCCTGAAATTTAAAGACATATAGCCATGAAAAGTAAGAAACTGCATGCGAAAGGGTAGAGTCTTGGGAAAAGACTTACAGCAGTGATGCTAGTGTGTAGTGAGCCATGTCCATCACCATCATAGAACTCGAGAAACTTCATGGCAAAGAATGCACTGTCCGACAAGGCCTTCTGGACGGCAACCTTGACCGGGACATGTCTCCAGTTCTTGAATGATTTAAATTTGAGAGGTGCAGCAATGGAGAGAGCATCACTTAGTCGGTGCATGATTTTTTTCCCAAATTCCAAATGATACTTGTCCCAATTGTTGTCACACTCAGGGGTGTACAACATTGAGTCAAGCACATCAATCCGTGATTGGCCAAAGTTAACGCAATAAACAGACCAATGGTGCTGATGTAGAACTGGTAGAAGAATCTACACAGTGTGTAAAAAGAAGAATTGACTTATTTTTGCGAAAATATAATAACAAGGACTTATCTACTTAACTAAATTCACGAGTACAACATATGCTGAAGCTACTCAAACACATAATTATGAAACCAGCAAACTCATGGCCAGATTGGAGGACCAGAAAAAAATGGACAAAAGCTAACCAAAAAAAATAGTAGATGTACCATCTTTGTCTTCTTCAAGTCTGTGAAAGGAAGACAACGTTGGATGGCTGTCACTGCTGCAAACTGGCTATATTTGGGTTCGGAGCTGTCCCTTTTGTGCCACTCAACATTGAGAATTGCCTTCAAGAAAAGAAATGCCATGGAATAAAAAAAGTATGAAAGAATGGAAAAATTTTAATATATCTAGTGTCAAAGAATGGCAAAATAAAAGCTTACTGAGAGGCCAGCATCAAAAAAAAATTCTGTAGCCATGGCACTCGGATCCAATAATCATCATAGCTAAGACATTTGACAAATCCTGTGATAAAAGTTGAGTCTGGGATTGCACCATCGGCAAATGATTGTGCAATCATGTCACAAGTTAAAGGGGTGCTACCAAACTGGATCACCGGCATGCTGTGGATATTACAATCAGCAAATGGAGAAATAGAAAGTTTGGCTATTATAAGATTTAGAAATGGACAAAAGCTAACCTTTTCAATGTGGAGTCATCAGCGCACATGTGTCCAAAGAGACTCATTGCTGCGTCCACATTGGGTGCAGGACGGGACATAATTCCATACTTGAAGGGTGAAGAATATTTAGCAGGCTTCCGTGTCATGCGTTTCCCTGTTCTCTGTTCTGACACATGTAAAGTGCCTGACACCATGTTATTTTGATCCTTTGGAAAGGTCAAAATAACATTTAGTTGGAAAATAATTAGCTGGAAGGATTGCAACTCGAATCGAATGGAGTGGGTGGTAATCGTGTCCAGTTAAACATACAGTTTTGGCCTGGTCTTCAAATTGGGTAGTGCGTGATGCAGGGAGAGTATGCATAGGATTTGATTGCTCTTCACAATAGATGGCATCAATGAGATTGTTGATTCTATTCATATCATGGTTGCTGTCAGGCAAACTAGAATAGGGTGGTATTATATGATCTGAAAAATTAATTTCATGAATACAGCGTTAAGCATGAACAGAAATGACTCCTAAACAATTAAAGGCTGAGCATATGGGTAACAATCCTGACAGCTGCATATTGTAATGTAAGCCTGGATACAACCTGGAAAAGAGATAAAGAGAAAATTCAGACTACATAAAGCTAACCTGAGCAAGTAGTAGTACGTGCATGGTCGTCCCTGCAAGCTTCTTGATGAGGTTTAGTGCAAGGTGTAGTGCCACCAGTTTTAGATGTGGCGGGATCTGTGACCAAGATTTCCAAAATAACCGCTGTTAAGCTTTTATGGTAAAGGGTCATTACCGAGCATTTTGCTTGTTGTAGTATGCGATAGGCAGTACCTGTGGTGTATGAGTTTTGGCCGTTGCCATCCCTTAATACGTCATCTCTGTAGCAAGAACTTGGGGTCCTGAAAACACCGCCGTTTCCATGCTCGAATAGTTGATCTACAGAAAGTAATGTACAGAAAAATAAGTTGAAACTTTCAGAAGCAATTTGATTAGGAATTGAAAAAAAGTACATAATCAGAATGGATTGTGGGGATCGATGTGTGCCACCGTTGTGAGGATCGACAAAGTCCTCTTCGATGCCTGAGTTGTTCCTCCGTGAAGTGTCCCCAATATTGTTAGGATCAGAAGCCGACCTCTGGGCAGCAATAAGCTCCTCTATTACCGGTCCACACTTTTCAGCTAGACGATAAGGAGCTCTAGCAATGTTGCATAGAGAAGCTTGGATGGCACAAGTGTTCTCAGATAAGGTTTGGTTAAACTGGTCGAACAATTCATTAAATGCTTGCAAGGGGTGACCAGTGAGACAACCCAATGGATGGGACAAGAGATCACGCAAACGTGGAATACGAATCTTAGGGACATTAGTCATGTCATCCAAACCAACATTGAAGTTCCTGGGTCTTGGTGGAGCCTGGCATGTATAATGATGTGTAAAATTGAGTATATACAAGGAAAAAGAAAATGACACTAAAAGTCAACCATGTAAAATATAAGGAAACTACATGGAACATATGTCAGGTTTTAGAAGTGAGTAATGTACACAGAGCAACTAGAAGAATAATACAACACCGGGAATTACTGCATATATATGTGCATAGATATTGTGTGTGTATTTGTAACATGACAATTCAATTTAATATTTGGCACATACCTCTGTGCCATCCTGGGCAAGGAAATAATCGGTTAATCGCCTAGAATTATCAGCTGCACTATTCTTTTCCTTTGAAGAGCGGTGAGAGGACCGAAACTTCTTCCTACGGCGATCTACAACCCCGGTGCGATCATCAGAAGCATTCCTCATACGGCGAACAGATTTATTGCACCCCGGATCATGGTCATCCGCAATAAAATCAGCGCTAGGATCATCAGGAACATAACTCTGTTGAGGAACATTTCGGTTGGGTAGCTGTTGAAAAGACAATCCAGGGCCACCACCCACTGGATAAGATGATCGCAACTCGGGTCGAAGAAGAACCTCGAACCTGAAGTGAGAAAAATGAAAGTATAAAGTATAGACCATGAATCAATGAAAATACAGTGGACTACAGGAGAGGCGGTGAAATTATAAACATGCGCATACCTCTCCTGTGTGCTCTCGAATACAGCTAGCTTCGGGTTGATAGGCATCCTATTCACCAACCGCTGACAAGTATCTGTCCTGGGAGACAAATCAAATTGAACATACTCTGTGTCAGTAATAATGAATACAATGAGTGGTTAGGATCCAAATATGTTGTAGTTGTTTACATGGAATATTTACAAACTGAAAAGAATAAAATGATGTAAACGTTATGACAGGCTTGGGAAAGCGGTAGAGATGAGAACACAGACAAAAATGAGTCACATAAGACCTTCTAGTTGAGCAGATCCGTGGAGAACCTTGCTGAACACCTTCTAACTGTAAGGGAACCGTATCTACACATGGAAGAAAATAATTAGAGAGAACTACAAAAACAACTCTTTCTTTACTCGTTTTCTAAAGATTTAGCAGATACCTGAAGACTCCATGAGTAGGTATGAAAATGAAGGAAACCACAGCTCGGAGGGATGATGGCAGAGCTGCCTGGCATGGGGGAGGAAAAGAGATGTTAATAAAGTATAAAAAGAGTTGTTTTCGAGTGCATCATTAATATCATATGAATCCTGTTACCGTGGTGGTTCTAAAATACCTTTCTGTTTTATTCTTCAAAAAGGATTGACTCCAAAATAAGAACAATTGAGCTTGATGGTAGGCGCATAAAGTTGAAGATCTGGGATACTGCTGGGCAAGAACGTTTTTGAACTATCAACTGGTACGCAATATGCTTCGTTTGCTGTGAGGAGCAGGTTCTTTAACTATTTATGTGAAACTGCTCTGAATCTACAAACTTTTGACTATGCAGCCTACTACAGGGGTGGAATGGGCAATTTGCTTGTGTATGATGTTACTGACGAGTCATCATTCAATAGTGCGTATTCTTCAACTTCAATCAACAGACTTTGGCTTCCTAAACTGACCTTGCTGTGGTCATTGGCAGATATAAGAAACTGGATTAGGAACATTGAGCAAGATGCTTCTGACAATGTGAACAAAATTTTGATAGGCAACATAGCAGACATGGATGAAAGCAAACGGGTATGTTCTGTTCTTCTTTATTGTCTCTTGTCCATGATATGCTGACATCCTATTTGCGATTGTGCATTTTAATGTTCAGTTTAAAATGAAAACGTAAAATCTTACTGGTGCTTGGAAGTATTGATGAACTGGCTTCCTCAACTGACCTTGCTGTGGTCATTGGCAGATATAAGAAACTGGATTAGGAACATTGAGCAACATGCTTCTGACAATGTGCTTGCATTAGTTCTGGCATAGAACTTCATGATGTGTTACCTACGGAACAAAGTTACCTACGGAAGATGCGTGAAATCAAAAGCTTAAATCAGATTGTTGAATCTAATGTCCGGCTCGGCCATGGCTCGGCCAGCAGGAACTCGACAGCACTGCATGATGAAAGGAACGCACAAGAGCAACTGATTAAAGAGAAGAACAAGGATGCGACGGAGTACTAACCGACGAGGACCAGCGGAATCAGCTGCGAAATGCCAAATTGAAGATGACGGCCTGCGGGCGAGGTGCTAACAACTGAATGCGGTGGAGGCCCTACCCGCCAGCAGCTGGGGAGCGGTGGATGCGGGGGATGCCGAGCGGCGGCGGCGGCGAGGGATGGAGACTGGCGGTGACACGAGGATCAGAGGGCGCGACGACAGCGGAGCGCGGCGAGCTTAGGGTTTGGGAGCGGCGGCGGCGGGGGATGGCGAGCGGCGGCAGGGAGGGATGGCGAGCAGCGGCGGCGGCAGGGGATGGCGAGCGGCGGCGGGGAGGGATGGCGAGCGGCGGCGGCGGGTGATGGCGAGCAGCGGCGGGGAGGGGTGGCGAGCGGCGGCGGCGGGGGATGGAGAGCGACGGCGCGCGGCGGGGGATGGCGAGCTGTGGCGGTTCCTGCTAGGAGGAACTGGAACGGGAGGATGTTGACCCACGTTCGGAGGAGCTATATATATATAGCTAGGAACGTCATGCTTGAGATATTTTGAAATGTCTCTTTATAAATAAATTTATGATGAGCAATATATAACTTACGGAATGAGATAAGTTCAAGTAGGAACGACCAACATAATGCATACACTACCTGGTCAATGTCCATATCGGCTGGAAACTCAAAGTTGCTCTCTGTACGTATCCTCATATGCAAACCAGATGGTGTCGTCTGATGGGAATCAATTGTAAAAATCCTTAAAATTCCCAGCTGCGGTTGATACTGTCAGAGGATCACCTGGGAGGGTTGATGCTGCTTCACCGTGAGATGTGCATCGACAGCGAGTTACCCGTGCACCCTCAGCATAGTCAGAAGGGAAAGTACTCTTGGTCAGATCCTGACGAATATCAAAATAATCATAGAAACTAAACATAAAAATGATTATGGACAAATTACATATATATACTCACAACACTATCCGTCGTTGCGTGAATGATGCACAAATTACTAGTATAGAATTGGCATTCGATGCGCCCCCTTTTGTGCCGGTTTAAAGTTGGCCCGGGACAAAAGGGGTGCGCCACGGTAGGTAAAAATGGAGGGGAGAGTTAGTCCCGGTTGGTAATTGCAACCGGGACTAAAGGCCCTCCTTTAGTCCCGGTTGCAACGACTAGTTCCGGCGCGTTGGTGGCGGCACCCTTTTATCCCGGTTGGAGGTTCCTTTTATCTCGGTTGGAGCCTCCAACCGAGACAAAATGTTTAGTCCCAGTTGGAACTTTCAACCGGGACAAAAGGTGTTTCGTTTTGTCTCGGTTGGAGTTTTTAACCGGGATGAAAACTCATTCCCATTATATACCAAGATAGAGGCCTTTCTTCCTCCTCCAGCCCGAGCCAGACCAGCACATAGATAGAGAGCTGAGCTTCACCTACTCTCCGGTGGTGCCGAAGCAAGGGAGGTGCTGCCCGAAGTTTTTTTCCTCATTTTCGTGGGAATTTCACTCAGCCAACACAAGTGTTGTGAAGGTTTGCTACTTCATCCTCGTGTTATGCTTTGATTTATGCTTTGGAGATGGAAAGATTAATTGCTAGAATGTGATGAAGTAGAAAATGGAGAGGTATTTTGAGCTAGAATGTGAGGGAGATTGATGTGTCATATATAGTATGTATTCTTGCAGTGGTTTAAGAATGATGCTACCTTGCCTAGACGGTTTATCTTATCAAATTCAATAAGGTTTTTCAAATCTATACTTGTTGAACTTGCATACCGTGTTCATCTCTGCGAGCATGTTCTCTGCCGAGCAGCAACGTATGTCAAGAAGGAGGTTCGATTCTACGAGAAAGAGTGGATATGGACATCGTCACTGTGTCCCCTTTTCCATAGCATCGAACCTCTTTCATGACGAAGTGCGATGCCGCCTAGTTGAGAACATGCTCGCGAGATGATCATGGTCTTCAAGTTCAACAACTTCTGCAGTGCTAAGGAAAGTATTTTTGTACATAGATGGCTTCTGCTACTTGCTGAACTTATCAAATTCAATATGGTTTTTCAAATCCATACTTGTTGAACTTGCATACCGTGGTCATCTCTGAGAGGATGTTCTCCACCGAGCAGCAACATATGTCAAGAAGGAGGTTCGATTCTACAAGAAAGAGTGGATATGGACATCGTGACCGTGTCCCCTTTTCCGTAGAATCGAACCTCTTTCATGAAGAAGTGCGGTGCCGCCCAGTTGAGGACGTGCTCACGAGATGATCACGGTCTTCAAGTTCAACAAATGAGACACTAAGCATGGTCATTTTCATCAAATGTGTTGCTTTTGGAGCTGGGGAGAATGTATTTTTAATATCATGTAACTCGCTGAACTCGACCGGGCATGTACCTCTGAAAACACCATCTTGGAAGTACGCTAAAACTGCGTGGAAAGATGAGTGTTCGGTCTACTTGCCAGGCAGGCTCATACCTCAGAAAATTCTGGTCGAATAAAATATACATTGAGGTTTACAAACCTGAGGTTTCCTTGAAACCATGTTGCTAGCAAACTACCAAAAGTAGGCCAAGCAAGAGAACAAAGATGTCAATTTCTCAGCGTTGGAGGGGAGTCCTTATTTAATATATTAAGGAATATCTGCCTTGTTTATTCACTACTGTACAACATTATAAGCAAGTGGTTGCAACTTGGAACATATATAGGTGGGGCCATGTCGTATGTCCTTCATTCAATCAGGGCCGCCACATCAACGTCTTTACCTTGGGCACAAGTGGCAAATGGAACAACAACTTGCACGCATATGATGAAGAGTCCTACCCGCGTACTGCTTTAATTTTTTATTTTTGTTGATGACAGGCTGGCTGATGTTATGGGTGCGTCTCAGTTCTATAAATAAAGGAGGAAACGTGGTTGCCTATTTTGACTCACCACGGATGCATGTTTATATAGGACCAACCGCTCAAGATATATACAAGATCTCGTCATCGTACGTGACTCGGATACCGTTTACAAAAGACTTATCTCTAATCTACCTCTAAGTATCCGAATCAACTAAGGATGACAAAGTAGTTGGAACTGTTTACACAAGATATTCTATTCTAACATCCTCCCTCAATCTAAACTTCTCTTCTTGAGATTTAGATGGTGCTTGAAGTCTTCTAACTTGCCGGCTATCAAAGCTTTAGTAAAACCATCCGCAACTTGATCATGATACTAATCTGACTTGTAATTGCTTCTTGGCAACCCTCTCTTGTACAAAGTGAAAATCAATCTCTATATATTTTGCACGAGCATGAAAAACTGGATTTGCTGAAAGATATGTGACCCCCAAATTATCACACCATAAGATAGGTGGTTGTGTCAACTTTACTCAAGTTCAAGCAACAAAGATTCTAACCAAATCAATTCTATAGTAACATTTGCCATAGAATTATATTCTGCTTCAGTACTAGATCTTGAAATTGTACCTTGCTTTCTATCACTCCAAGATACAAGATTAGGATCAAAGAATATTGCAAACCCCCCTGTAGATTTTTCATCATCAACACTACTAGCCCAATCAGTATGAGAAAATGCACTCAATGTCATTGAACTAGACCTTCTCATATGCAATCCAACATTCAAGGTACTAGAGAATCAACCCATCATCGTCTTCATGTCTTGTCTAACATGTACTGACGTGACAGGAATTTGCCATGCGACGACCGCCAATATGCTAGTCTCCGCACAAGCTAGCAACGTCCAAGGAGACTGCACACAGTCTCCCTTCAGTGAATTATATATGTGTGTAAATATAAAAGGCAGCAACATTCATGAAATGTCGACCACTAAGATCGTGGATTCACATTTAGCGAAATGTCTCTAAATGGTTCTTACATTATAATAATATAAAAGATCTCTGTTGACTTCACGAGTCAAGATAACAGTGACACTGTTCTTTTTGCCACCACAGAAATATACTCACATAGCGTGTGACAAATAAATAAAGGAAACACATATTTATTTAAATTCTTAGTTTGTATTTGGTTTGCGAACGAGATGGTTCTCTTCGTCCTAGTGTTCTGTTGACTTCACGAGTCAAGATAACAGTAACACTGTTTTTTTCGCCACCATAAAAAATACTTGTCAGATACCGTGTGACAAACAGATAGAGAAAATACATATTTAATTAAACTCTTAGTTTTTTTTGTTTGCGAACAAGATGGTTGTGTCTGTCCTAGTTTTTTAGATGGGATATCCCTTCTTTTGCTTGGTTAAGGGAATAGTGTCACCTCTATTTTATATATTTCATAGCAGGGATAAGGAGAAAGAGGATGGATAGCTGTTTTCAATACGTGAACCACCATTAGCATGGGCCTTAGTTGTTAGCTCCAACAGCGGAGGTTAGCGATGAGGACGGAGACCGGCACGCGGACTCAGTAGTGGAGCTGTGTGGCCTTGGCCATGGCAAGAGAAGATGGGAGGCAGTGCCACCATGGCTGCCCGTCTGTGCTTCATTCACCCGCCATTTACCATCAACCCGAGCTGCTTGCCGTCGGTCAGAGCTACCGCAGTGTCAATTCAATCCACCATTCTCTTCCATGCTACACTCACCACCTCACCGTTGAGCTGACTCGTACCTCAGCCATGGACAGCCGCCATTGACGCCAGAACATGAAGATGGGACACATTTAACGATGCCAAAGTAGGATGAATTGTTAAAATTTTTTTAAGAACCCGATTAATTCCTTGGGTGGGGTGACGCGCAATCCTAGCAATCCCTGATCCAAACAATATCATAAACTTGGGATATCCTGCTTTGTCTTGGTTTCCACAAACTAAATCTGACTCCCTCCGATTCAAATTGTAAGTTGTTTTGGCATTGTATATAGGTTTTATGATGCACCTAGATATACGTTATGTCAATATATATAGTAAACCTATGTATTTCAAAAAGTCAAAACAACTTACAATTTGTAAGGGAGTATATTAGTGGTGAAAGAAGCCTAACTCTCTTAATTTCTCTAAGCTTTTGAAATAGAGCACAACTTCAAGTTGTTGTAGGAGATTCGGGTGTATATATGTAAATTTCCTTGCTTTGACATTTCTTCATCTAAGAAAATACAAAAGTGTAGCAATCCTCAAAATCTCGACGACTACCCAGTTCATTCATGTATTCACACTTGTTTGTTGTTACTGAAAAGTTTTGTGTTCCTTACATGACACCCAAGTCCTATCTTTTATTCCTTATTTGATATTTTTAACACTTGTGTCACTTCAGTCGAATGAAACAACCATCAAATCATCTTCAAAATTCATGAAACTTTTTTTGTAATAGAACAAATGAAGATAAATCCATTTTGCTTAAATTCGCTATGTAAGTTTTGCTAGGAAATAGTTTAATAAGTTCTAGCATCTGATGTGAGAAATATTAGTTATTTTCTTATAATTTTCAAAAGTGTGTCGATGCCATCAAAATTCAGATAATTTTAGAAGCAGCCTAATTTGGTGAATTTTAGTTTTAAAACTGTAAAGGTTTATGTGTCCTTTATATCAAAATGGGTTAATATTCGTTTGTTGTATCCCTACAAAAAGTTTCATGATTTTTGGAGGTGATTTGGAGATTGTTTCACCTAACTAACTAACATAAGTGATGGAAATGTCAAATAAGGAATGAAAGTTCGAAGTTGGTGACATATTTTGAAGGAAAAACTTTCCAGGATCAAGAAAGGAATTAACTCATCTTCGAGTGTCAAATAAGAAACTTTCTCTAAGAAGAATCGAAGAATATTCTTCAAATACAAAGATGGTAATGACCATGTTTCTAATTGGCCCAGTACACACTTGTTAAAGTTTAGCCGCGTTCGTTGTTCGTGTGTCGTGGCAGCCCCGTGATTTTGAGATGGAAGGATAAAGAACAACACAACTTTATTACGCATGCATTGGGTGACGTAAGCATGCAATCCCTGGATGACTTCACCAAGTCAGCATATATCAAGTACAGTTGTGTTTTCTTCCCCACGCTACCACAAAAAATTGTAGTCCAAAACCACGTCTCAGTCATCCTCATTCTATGCCAAATTTTTGTCTATTTTTCCCTTGCTAAATTGCACAATAAATGTGTTCTTTTTTTCCATGAGTGAAGAGTAATGAAGCATGGTCATTTTCTTGCCCATCTGGCCACCTTTGTAGAATGTTCAAGTCTAAATGAGTTATATTTGGACAGGGGTACACTATGGGAAACAACAACTTTGCCGAGTGCCTGGGAGCACTTGGCGAAGCCCCTAAAACACTCAACAAATACCTCCTTTGTCGAGTGCCCGATATAATGCACTCGGTAAATAAAAAATACTCGGCATTTTAAATGTTTTCCGTAGTGGTAGTACGTATTCAAAATCGTGTTCCTCAATGAACTCGATCAAGTACTTCTGAATACAAACCGAGACTAAAGGGTCTGAGGACTTTTGTCCTTTTTCACCCACCCATGGGGGACCCTTTAGTCCCGGTTGGTGTGATTTTTTCACCTGGGACTAAAGGGTCTGTCACGGGTGGCTGATTTTTGACTCGGGACTAAAGGGGGCTTTAATCTCGATTGGTATTTGACCCGGGATTAAGACCCCTTCAGTCATAAGCCAGCTTTAAACCGGGATAAAAGGAGGCGCATGGAAGATGAGTTCTCTACCAGTGATACCAATGCTAGACTTGTTTTAACATTTATTTCATTTCAACAAAAATTCGAAGCCAAAGACTAAATATTTACATAACCAGGATGTATATAGAACTTTTTGACTGCTATTTGTCAAAAAAAAAACACCATTCCTTGTTAGCCAATAGCATAGCAAAATCTACCTCACAATATCAGTATGCACAACCAGGAAGTAAAAAAAAAGCATGAAATCAAACAAAAAAAACAAATCAAGTTTTACATTCAAGCTGGTATAGTCCTTCTGCTTGATATTTCTGTGCAAATGGAATAAATCTTAAAACAAGTCAAACTGGGAAATTTGCGGGAGCCACCTTGCTAGTTTGCTAGAAATAAAAGTAGCAATTAGGATTTCATTCTATGCTATATATATACAGCCTCAGGCCGGGCTCTCCAGGACTCCAAACTGTGTACTCTCTTCATTGTGTGGTGAGGTAGAGAACTAGGGATCCCACCCTGATAAGATTCCTCTGGTGGAGAAAACCGTGGCTACTGCCGACATGGCTTTGGCACCAAGTCCCACTCCCCAAGTTGATGCTTTGCTACGACATTCGCAACGTCATGATATGCTATCTTTGGACTACGTGGTAGCCCTGTTCTTCGTGGCCGTGGTGGCCATGTTCCTTTTGCATATATTGGGTCCGTTACGCCGGTGGTTGAGCCACGGTCTCCTCCATCACATCGTGATGGGAGTCTACACTCTCTCCTACCCATTGGTGGGCTACACCATTGGGCTGATGCAGTCTACCAAGTATTTGTACTTGAACGACTTCACCGTGTGGGCTGTGTTCCTGCTTCTGCTCCTCACCAGCACGGACAGCCTCACGGCTTGCCGCCTCGACGACATCGACAACTGGAAGAGCATCTACGTCAAACAGCTCTTTAAGGGATTCATCGTGGTGTTTATCGTTCTAAAGTTTTGCATTTACATGGAGTTGGCTTCGAATTTGAACTACCTGTGGTACCCGCTCTCAGCCATCCTGGTCGTTATCGTCCTCAAGTCATATCTGATGATAGCTTCCATGAGGATGGTGAGCAAGTCCTACCACGGCAAGAACGTGAAGGTGATCGCCGAATACATGCAGCATATAGACAACAAGCTGGTGGCCTTCGATCCTGTGACCATGGAAGGCTACCGGTACATGGTCGCCGGTGAGAAACACTGCGTTAACCAGCCTGGGCACACACCATGGTACAAGAAGCCGGACGACTTGAAGCTTACCACCGTGGAGCAGATCTGGCAGTGCGAGGGGAATCTGCTCATTGGTGATCAGGGCAAGGTGCTCAAGGACTTGTGCCTCTCTATGGCTCTCTCCAAGATGCTCAACCGCAGGTTTGCTGGCTTCAAGCTCTCAGAGGCAGAGCTTGAGAAAACCCATGACTTCGTATTCAAAGGCCTGCTCGCCGGGGATGAGCAGCGGGTCTTCAGGGTCATTGAGGAGGAGCTTGTTTTTGTCCATGACATGTATTACACAAGGTACTCTTACCTCTACCAAAAGGGTAGATACCTGGCTCTCTGTCTGCCTGTCATCATGTCTGCCCTATGCTTGTGGCTCACAGTGGCCAGCCTGCACGTCAAGCGTGACGAGCACACCGATCTCAGTATTGATAGCTTTCAGGATCTGATGAATGCCGCCTCATACATCATGTTTAAACATATAACTTCTGGCAGTCTGATGTCTGGCACCATAGTGATAACGGTTGTCTTGGCATTCCTGGAGGCATACCAGCTGTACCTGTACATGGCCTCAGGTTGGTTCAAGGTGGCTCTGATACGGAGCTACGTCACCGCACCATTTTTGCAAACAAGCTATTGTTCTGAGATGATCATACGTCTTCTCTTGATGTTGAAGCCGTTTCGCCCATGGAAGGGCAGACTTGGGCAGTACTGTTTCCTCGAGAATCTTGGGCGCAAAAGTAAGGTTATGAGTTGTCTCCATTATGGTACACTGTGCATGGTGGACAAGGCCATGAAGGGAAGCAAGAAATCAGTGAAGCTGTCCAAAGATGTGAAGAAAGCCATCATTGATTCCCTACTAGCAAGCAACGGACACCTGACGAACGGGGTAACATCGCTGCAAAGAAATGGCGTCCATGATGACCTCAAATGGGCATGTGATGGTACTGCTACTGACGGAGCGGTGGCTCGCACCATTGTGGTCTGGCACATTGCTACAACCCTGTGCGAGCAGAAGCTAGATAAACAAGCCAAAGAACAAGACGCTGTCAAAACAGCCTCCACTTTATCCAAGTACTGCATGCATCTCCTTGCTTTTGCACCTAACCTCTTGCCCGACCATAGCTCCATATCAGAATCCATACTTCGTCAGTCAATCGACGAAGCAAGCAAGATACTCAAAGAGGCCAAGAACAACAAGATCGATGGCAGGTGTGAGACATTAATGGAAATTAACACCGATGGTTGTGTTGATGATGAAACAATTCTTGTTGCGCGGGGCGTTCACCTTGCAAGGCAACTGATGATTGATAACATACAAGACTTCACAACAAGGTGGAAGGTGTTATCTGATTTCTGGGAGGAGATGATGCTGTATGTCTCGCCATCTGACGATGCCCGGGTGCGCGTGCACCTGGAAGTTCTTCCAAGAGGAGGGGAGTTCATCACACACCTTTGGGCGCTGCTCACACATGCCGGTGTGCTGAAGCGAGGCTCTACAGAGCCAAAGGATGTTGTGTGACCTCTCCAACAAGTACACACGTAGCAGTCTTTATAACTATCTAGTGCTTGTAACATTCTATGTATATTGCCTACTGTAATGTTGGGACACACCAACTTGTGGCACACCATGTGTGAGTTGGTCTGTCGGAGTCTGTATCTCTTTTCATGTCGTGTCTGTTGTCAGATTTTGGTCAGGGTCGGAGTCTGTAATTTCTGCAAGTTTCGTTGAGAAGAGCGCGTGCTCAGGTTGTTGGACGTGCGCGCGTCTTAGGTGGCCATTACAGTCGCAATCTGTTCCATCAACCACTTGGGCAGCTCCATGCGCACAGCACAAATCTACTCTCTCTCAGTTGCATCTGTTCGTCTGTCAATTCAACAGGTCCTGTTGCAGCAGAGATTGACACTACTACTACTGTAGGGGCGGGGATCCCCTCTTGAGGATTCCAGCTCCTCAGGGAGGGGTTCAACCATGGTAGGAATTCTCGCGTTCATGTTCTTAACGAGACTGAATGTTATGGAAAAATAGGGTCTCCTCCCTCTTCCCTCTTTGGGAAAGGGAAGCCTTTATTCTTTGCTGAGTGTATTGGATCCCCATTTCGAGCACAGGTAAAATTGGTATTTACACGATGTTGGGACCCTAACACTATACCGTTAGAGACAAAAGTAATAAAGGACGGGCTTCCTTATCTGACACCTAAGTACAGCTCTATGCACTCATGCAAAAGGATCGTATCATGATCAGAGGCAGTCGCAACCACAGAGCAAGGTTGCTACGGAATCAATTCAGCTGAAATCAACCTAGGCCTGCATGCATTCAGCTGAAATCAACTTTATGTATTATAGTTGTTAAAAGATTCGAGTGATGAGACACTAAGCATGCTCTTTTTCATCAAATGAGTTGCTTTTGGAGCCCGGGAGAACGTATTTTTAATATCATATGTACCTTGCTGAACTCGACCGGGCATGTACCACTGAAAACACCATCTTGGAAGTACGCTAAAACTGCGTGGAAAGATGAGTGTCCGGTCTACTTGCCAGGTACATACCTCAGAAAATTTGGGTCGAATAAAATATAAACTGAGGTTTCCTAGAAACCATGTTGCCAGCAAACTACCAAAAGTAGGCCAAGCAAGAGACCAAAGATGTCAATTTCCCAGCGTTGAATGGGAGTCCTTATTTAATATATTAAGGAATATCTGCTTTTTTTCACTCCTGTACAACATTAAAAGCATGTGGTTGCAGCTTGGAACATATATAGGTGGGGCCATGTCGTATGTCCTTCATTCATTCAGGGCCACCACATCAACATATTTACCTTGGGCACAAGTGGCAAATGGAACAACAACTTGCACGCATATGATGAAGAGTCCTACGTGCGTACTGCATTAAATTTTTATTTTTGTTGATGACAGGCTGGCTGATGTTACGGGGTGCGTCTCAGTTCTGTAAGAAAAGGAGGAAACATGATTGCCTATCCTCGCTCACCACAGGTGCATGTTTATATAGGAGCAACCGCTCAAGAGATATACAAGATCTCGTCATTGTACATGACTCGGATACCGTTTACCTACCTCAAAGTATCCGAATCAACTAAGGATGAAAAAGTAGTTGGAAATGTTTACACAAGATATTCTATTCTAACATCCTCCCTCATCTAAATGTAACACGCAGTGTTAATGACAACTTAAGTAAGAAATTAAGAAGCTAATGATGAAATTTGGATTAGAGGAAGGTAAATTGAGCCAAAGTCAAATTCGAGCCGAATTCGACCAAATTTGCAATTTGGAGTTTCAAATTTGGATAAATTTAGCAAAAATATGAAATTGATACTTGAGAGTATTTAGAACTCAAGAGAGTGAAGTTGTGGTCTAATTGAAGTCATAAACCGCTCAGAAATACAATCGAAAATGGAATCGATGAAGTTACTATACATCGTCCAAAAACACACATCTGAAAATAATGTTGAGTACATGACTTTGGAGCCAATTTCTGGAGAATTTTTATTGTAAGTGAGCAGATGTTTTTGGACATTAGTGAAATATGGACTATGAAGAAGGTAAATGAAATGTTGTCGTCCAGAGATAATGGAAGGTTCGAATTTAAAATGCAGCCAAAAATCAGCAAATAAGCAGATTTCAGCCTTCTCGCCAAGAAAATCCTAAGTCTGAAAACAGCATTGACTAGCAATGTTTGGAGTGAATTTCAGAAAAATCCAGTCTTAAAGAAATATGAGTTCATGTGCAAAATGGAATCTTTGTTTGTTGTAGAACAAGGATAGGCAAGGTTCAAGCTGTATGGAAAGAGTTTAAGAAATTTAAATTGAGCTCAAATTAGGGAAGAAGTCTCTGTTTTGGAACCCGACGAGACTGAATGACCAAGGTTCAGTTACAGAAGGTTCTGATCGAACTTCGAGCTTCAAAATCTCGGTGTTAGGGTGCTCATCTTGGGTAGAGGCCAATCTATCAAATAGAGTACTTGAGATACTCTACAAGTTTACTTAAAAGAGTTTTACGAGTTGAGATGGAAAATTTTGAGCAATCGAGGCCTGAACATGTCGGTTGGGAAGAAAGAGAGGAGAACAGAAAAGAAACACTGACCGCAGGAGCCATGCCGCCGCCGGCACCTCTGTCCGTCGGCCAGCGCAATGACCCCATCCGCACCACGCACGCCTGCAAGTCGCTGAGGTAGCCTCCATGCACGCGGTGAATGCTTGAATATTTACTGCTCCCGCCCTCATCCGTTGCCTCTATCGCCATTTCACCGCCACGGAGCAGAAGCTCGAGCAAGCAGTACCGCCACCGACCGATTCCACCGCACCGCCGCTCTATTTCTCGATTCCATCCGTCCTAAGCTCCGCCAGCTCCTCCTCAACGCCCCACACTACTCCGTTTCCTAGTTTCCCACTGGCAAGCCCCGAGCCGCCACATCTCCAGTCCGCCGCCGCCACCACTGCTCCTCTTGGTGAGCTCCTCCGTGCTGCCCTTTCCTTTCGATAGCTGGGTTTTTGGGAACTTAGCTAAGCCTTGTAGAGGCCATAGGGTGCACTGCTATTCGTTTTGTGCCACCGCCAGGCCTAGAGCCGGCCGGCCTTGGCCGCCGCCGCCCGTAGGGGGCTTGGCTCACGCTGCCGCCGGAGGACTGAGCGCCACCCATGGGTTCGCCGTGGCCTGGGGATTCCCCCCAGCCCGGCCATGCCACTGGGGAGGCTGCCGCCAGCGAGACCCGTCCAACCCACCGAGCTTGTCTCTGGCGCAAGGTTGAAGGAGGGCCTGACCGCGGGGGCCCACTAGTCAGTGGCTAAGGATAGGAGGGAGGGGGCCGGTTTGGGGTCTTGAGAGGGGGAGAGGGGGGCCGGGCCTTGGGGCCCGCAGGTCAGTGATGCGGAGTAGAGAGGAGGTTGGTAAAAAAACATTTGGCTGAGGTTTGGATAAGGTTAAATTTTTTCCTTTAGCAAATAAGTTACTGAAATCCATTTCTAAATGTTTAATTCGCTATAAATCGTAGAAGTATCCAAAAATAGTGAAATAAATTTTAGTAGATTTGTTTTTATTCCCTTTTCACATAAAAATTGTTAAAACTTATTGGTTTATAGAAACATTTTGGGTATTTATTTAGTGCCTTTAATCAAAGGTATTAAATAAATACTTAATAATTCCAAAATTACATAAAATATGAAATAATGCTTTTCTAATTACCAATTTACTCATAATCTATAGCGATTAGGAGTTTAAGGTAGAAAATATTTATGATGCTTTTCAAAAATAAATCAAAAGGCTTACGTTTTTAAATAAAGAGATAAAGATTAAGTATTTATTTAATGTTTTTACTTAAAATATTTAAGTAAATGCTTAAGCCTTATAGATAAATAAAATTCTAAATAATGTTTTGATTAATTCCAAACAAATGTTAATCTATAGTTTTACATTTTGTTTTACATTAGAAATTAATTCAAAAGCTTTTCAAAAATAAAAAGAAAAGCCTAAAATGGGTTTAAATAAGGGAGTTTAAATCGCGAGTTAGACGTTTGGGTAGAGTTTTGTCGGCTTGCAACTTTATCATGAAGGAAGTTGTATAGTCCGTGCTTAAAAAGTTGCATCTTTGACTCATGCATGCACTTTATCATAGACACTAAAGCTCTGAAGGCAGGATTTCTGGAAATTTCTGAATAACCTTCGGAGTTTGAGGAGATTATTAAGTTGATCCCTTGTGAAGCCGGACCGTCGGACAACGCTAACATTTTTACAGATCAAGGCAAGCTCTAGTGCATTTAAGCCTATCTACTTTTGGAGTTATTATTTCATGTGTCCAACTATTGGTTATTTCTTTATGAATGCATTAAGTCTAGGAGTTGATTGAAAACTTACTTTTATGCATAATCCAACCTTGTTATTAAGGATACATTTGCCACTTGTGCAATAATTAGTAAGTAACCCATGCTTAGCAAAGCATAGTCACGCTACCTTTATTCTTTCTAAGTACCTACGGTACTCAGTAACTTAAGGTAACATTGTTATACATATGTATATCAAAGAAATGACCTGTTTTGGAAGATAGTGGATGGAAGCTTGGATGGAATCAAGAAAGGAGTCTTGAGTTCCGTAGTTCCATCTACTCGGTTAATTTGATTGAGGACTGATCGTTGTGTTAACCAATGATCAAGTGATATTACCTGGTTGCTTACTGCCATATGGGAACCAGCAAGCCCAGTAGGTTAGCTGGCTCTCTGATCGGAAATATTTCATACCCGTGCTTGGCGTGCAGTGGAAGGGCAAGGGCATAGCCTGAAACTCACATTGGAGATCGCCAAATGTGGGGTTCCATGTGGGGGTGCGTCCCTGCACTAGTAGAGAACTGGGCTTTAATCCCGGTTGGTAGGGTGCAAATATCACGAAAATGCATCCGGGATAAACCAATCGGGACAAAAGGGGGGGTCTTTTATCCCGGGTCACTCAACCGGGACAAAAGACCCCCTTTTATCCCGGTTGGTAATACCAACCGGGATAAAAGGTTCGAGAGCGCCGACGCTTCCAAAAAAAAAAAATTCCCGAGCTCCCAGGCAGGCCCCCCACACGCGCACGAGTCACGCGATTTTTCACGCGAAATATGCGCGTGCGCGGTTCGTGGGATTCGAACCCACAACCTCCAGCCTCGCGCGTAGCTTCCTTGCCATCCCACCTACACACCACATCTGACTATGTAGGGGTTACTATCCTTTTGTATTAACTCGTGGGGGACCCTTTTATCTCGGTTGAGCCTTTTATCCCGGTTGGAAACACCAACCGGGATAAAAGGGGGGGTCTTTTATCCCGGTTGGTGTTTCAAACCGGGATAAAAGGCCTCTCAGAGTCTTTTTTTCCCATTAGCCTTTGCAACCGGGATAAAAGGTTCCGGTTGGTGAGCCCCCACCAGTGACCGAGTTTTAGTCCCGGTTGGTGAACCTTTTGTCCCGGGCCAACTTTAAACCGGGATAAAAGGGGGCATATGGAAAGTCAATTCTCTACTAGTGCTGGGTTTGAGTAGTCATATTTCCGATCGTTGGGTACAGCTAATCGAAAGGTCGTTATGTGCAACCCAAACAATTGTACATGGCTGGTGGTCGGGTATCTCCTGCAGGATGTAAATCGGTGCGGATCGCCGCAATTCTGGGATATGAATACGCTTGATCATTGCTTGAGCATCATAGTGTAACAAAGATAAGGGAACCATTTGCTTTGAATAAATATGTTGTATGACTTAGTTCCATCTGGTTGCTAAAATATTTTTCGTCATCTAGACTGGTCAGGTAACAAACTCAATCTGAAATAAAAGATAAAAACTAAGGTTTCACTTATAGTAAGCTCTTTTTGCAAAATGTGAGTCAGCCAATACACCATAAAGCTATCATACAGTGTATCAGAAATATTTATATTGGTTAGATGGGTCAGACTTGCTAAGTACTTCGTACTCAGGGGATCCTCTGTTGTTGTTTTCAGAAACCCAGCAGGGACCCAACGAGGAGGAAGCTCCGAAGAACTAGGGTATCTTATGAGTCTCATGATACCCTATAATGAACTTATATGTATAATTACTTGCCCCGGACTGGTTGTAACACCTGGTGTTTTAAGTCATCAAAGGTGATTAAGAAAAGTTAAAGGTGAATTACGGAGAAAAAGAGAAGAAATTGACTAAAAGTCAAATTCGAGTCAAATTTGACCGAAACTTGAATTTTGAATTCTAAATTCAGAAAAATTGGGCAAAAATATGGAATGGAAGCTTGAGAGTGTTTAGAACTTTGGGAATCAATATTGGAGACTAAACTTAGTGCTAAACATCTCAAGAAAAGCAATGGAAAAATTAAAACAGGAGTGTACTGTTCAGTGTCCGAAAATGGATTTTTAGAAAAACAGTGCAAGTATCCATTTTTGAAATTGATTTCTGCCAAATTTTCCAAATAAGTGGACCAAGGCAACTATACAGTGATGAAGTATGAACTTTTGAACAAGTATATTCGGGTGTTGTTGATCAGGAAGGGTAAAGGGATCAAATTCAAAATTTAGCTCAAAGTCAGCACATTGCCACGGTGGACTGAATTGCTGAAACTGTCTAAGTCTGAAAATAGTAATAAGTAGCTAAGTTTGGAGAAAATTTTAGAAGGATGTAGTGCAAAAGGTATAAGTGTTTATGAGCAAAATGGAATCTTTTGAAGTTGTAGAACACGAATGGGTAGTAGTTGGACTAAAAGGAATGAGTTCGGGCCACTGAAATTAAATTAACAGAAGTGCAAATGACCATGTTGAAGGTCTGACGAACTGAATAAGGTGTTCAAAGGGATTCAGTTAACTGAGGGAAAGAAATTCGAAATTGCCAACATTTGGATGATTATCTCAGGTGAGAGCCAAAATAAAACTTGGAGAGCTCGAGATTATCTTCAAGTTTGCCTAAATGACTTTGGGGCCGTTGGATTCGAAATCGACCGTGGTTGAGGTCTGAACTTCAGGTGTCAGAGAAACAAAGAAGGGGGGGGGGCGACAGAAGCAGGGCACGACGTGTCGTCGCCGGCGTCTTCGGTCATCCGCCAGCCCAGCAGCTATGCCACCTCCTCACCACGCAAGCCTAGCACTAGGCCACGGTGTCGTCCATGCGCGCGTTAAGTCCCTTGAATATCTACCGTTCCCGCTGCCACTTCTTACTGCCTGGTTTTTTACCGCCGCCCATGAATCCTCTGTCAAGCCGCCGCCGCCGATCAAAATTCCACCACCACAATGCAGCTCCCGTCAATTCCTTCCGTCCACGCCTCCACTCACACCCTACCAACAACCCTAGAAGCTTGTTGCCCAACTTCTCCGCCGGAGCGCCCGTAACCGTCGCCGTTCTCGTCCACCACCGCCAACCCTCCTGCTCACGGTGAGCTTTACCTTGCCGTCACTATCTTTCTTTGTGGTAAGCCGTAGGTAGGCGTTTGGGGTGCTAGGAAGCTATAAAGGTAGTCGAAGGGGCGAGTTGTGCCGTCGTCGTGCTTGGCCACGGCCGACCGTTAGCCTTGCCACCTGCCGCCGTGGAGGGAGTAGCTCCGGCCACCTCCCGGGGAGCTGCCGCCGCGCACGGGTGCGCTAGGGCATGGGGATGCTTCCCCAGCCCAGCCCCGCCGCCGGTGGGGCGCCAGCTGGCGAGCCGCGCCGCCCCCTGCCGCGCTCGGTTTTGGCGCGAGATAGACGAAGGCCCTAACAATAGCGGGCCCGCGCGTCAGAGAAGAAGAGGAAGGAAGGAGGTCGGCTGGGCAAAGGAATAGATAGGCCGAGGTCCAGTAGGCCCAGGCGCTGGTGTAAGGCCATCGCGCTGTCTTGGAAGGCCGGGGGCCCGTGAGGTCCAACAGGCCGGTGGGCCGGTGAGGCAGGAGGTTATTGTGAATTACGTCTGTGATGGTTTATTGTGAATTATGCCTGTGATGGTTTATTGTGAATTATGCATGTGATGGTTATTGAGTGGGGGTCCGTTATACGTGACCGAACCCTAAAAAAGGGATGTATTGGTCGCTTTGCCAAGTGTAACACTCAGCAAAGAGAGGCTTTGCCTAATGTTAAGGCAAAGCACTCGGTAAAAAGGCCAATTTCTGTTACTCTCGAAACCTTTTTTGCGAGTTTTTTAGTTTGCCGAGTGTATTGTCCTTGACACTCGGCAAAGTAACCATAAAAATTTGGCCGTTGCGCACTTTTTTGTCGAATGTTTTGGGCTTGATACTCAGCAAAGTTTCTGAACTTTGCCGAGTGTTTTTCCATCATGCACTCGATAAAATCACTATCACTGTGCATCCCATTAACATTTTTTGCCGAGAGTTTATTTTTGCCGAGTGCCCGATAAGTAACACTCGGCGAACAAAATCGACACCGTGTGCTGTTTGCCAAGTGTAACACTTGGCAAAGCCTTTGCCGAGTGTTTTTGTGGCTTTGCTGAGTGCCTCTAATACTCGCAAAGCTACTATATCTAGTGTATATTTATTACGGATGTCAACTAATTTCTACATATTTTAATAAAATTAAGTCCTATATTTACAAGTGTATAAACTGTGAGGATACCCGGTTTACTTATTAGCAAATATCTATATATAGTATATCATATCATCATCATAGAAAGATTACGTATGGAAAATAATTAGAACACAGACAACACAAACTTAGAAAGTCTGTTAAAAGAATCTGCGAAAGCCACCCAATGCAATGACCATTTTCTAATAACTAGTTATTGGGATGTCCCAATATCATTTTAAGATTAGTGGGAGTTTGCTTTTATTGTCCACCACCAATAAACATCAATCAATAAGTAGTTAATGGGCCTAGTTAGTTTGGGCTTCTGTGAGAAGGGTACTTTGGGTTGTAGTCATTGGATTGTTGGACGTGAAAGAAACAACGAAGACGAAAGATGATGTCCATTCCTAGCTCTAGCTGCGCCGCCACATAAGGAAGGAGGACATCGGTTGAGCTTTTGCTTAATTTCAGTTTGGCAATATATTGGAACTTTGTGAAGGAAGATGTTATATCCACCCCTATTTCTAATAAACTTTGGGAAATTCTTGCAAACTTTTTCGATACATGTACATTTGGAATGTACACCATTGTGACATCTTCATTGGTGAAGTATAACTTGGTATAGTGGTTTATATTCCAAACGTGTATACCAAACAGCATTGCAAATACTTTATGAATGTTACTAGAGATGGTGATAGACATGATATATCCCTCCAAAAAATTTCATTTCCAAACTCAACTTATAAAAAATATACATAAAGACAATTTTTTAGAAGTTTTATTATGCGGGTCACTGAAGAAACCTCATGTAAAAATACCATTCACACATACGATTCCTTATGTGAACCACACTACTACAAAGCTAAACTTCAATATTACCACATCACTACTGGTTCATGATGTTAAGATCAATTAATACCGATTCAAACATCTCAAACCAGACAATGATTCGGCCCGACATATAAATCAATTCAACTACTCATGGCCGCTGAAGTGATGGAATGTTAAGTCTCATCATGCATGGTACAAAAATCGATGAAGACCTCAAACTCCACGAAGGGTCATCAGTCTTCGATATATACCACCTGATTACATCTTTGTAATATCATCAAAGCTAACTTAATTTGTTCTCATTCAAAACGGGTGAAGATTCCTATGTTATCACGCGAAGTACCTCTTTCCCTTATTATTTGTGCTCAACTTGTGAGCAGAGAATGCTGTAAAAAACAATTATCTTTTAAGTGAAATGGAGAATTTCTTTTTTTAAATGAATAATATAATTCTCTGTTTAACTTAAACAAAAAATTATTTTTTATTAAATGAATACAATTTGTTAAACAATAAAATGAATACAAAATGAAATCTAAGCAGCACTACTCCAATATTTTTTCCAAGTCACACTTGCTCTTGTTGGCCACCAGCCGCCTTGGTTGTTGGTCTGTCCCGGCGGCTACCTCCTCTGTGCACCCGTGATATTGAGATCGATGGAAGGATAAGGAACACACAGGTGGGCTATCTGTCTTTATCAGAAAAAGAAAAGTGGACTGGAATGGAATATGGTAAGCAAAGCAACCATGTGCACACAGCTTCTTCTGACCACACAATATATTATCCATGCGTTGGGTGACGTAAGCATGAAATCCCATGATGTCCGTCCACGATATATCTTCGCTCCGATCTATACCAAATCCAATCCTTTAATTTCTTTATGTTGGCCTGCTAAATGAGTTTAATTTTTATTTCTCAGACTCCCATGTCCCATGGACTTCAGTAATTAACTACTTGTTAAAAGAGTACGTAATTAAGATCATAGACATTTTCATGCCCACTTTTTGTAGTTTTTTTTTGAAAGACCCACTTTTGGTACTGCCTTGATGTCTAAAATGAGTTACATTTGGATCCGGGAAGTACCATGCGTACTGAAATCGTGTACCTTGCTGAATTCGATCGCAAGCACCATCCTGGAAGTATATATGCTAGAACTGTGGAAAGATGAGCGTGCAATCTACCTGCTAGGCCACGGCCATAACTCAGAAAATTTGTCGACGGATCAAAAATATTTTGAGATGAAGAAATCTGAGGATTCTTCGAAACCATGTTGCCAACCTAGCTTCCACTAACAGTCTGCCAAAAGTAGGCCATGCAAGAGACCAAAGGAGTCATATCCATGCCTTGTTTACTGTTGCCAGATGCTTAAAGTCACTGAAAGCACGTGGCTGCAGTTTGGAAGATAGACATAGCTGGGGCCATATCGTATATCCATCATGCATTGATGGCCGACACAACAGCGTCGTCTAGCTTGGACACAAGTGGCAAATGGATCAATTTGCATGCCCATGATAGGTCGTCAACAGTCCACGGATGATTTATTTTGGTATATGTGGGCTAACCTTCAACAGTCCTACTAGTTTTGCTTTTCTGCCAGCATGAACGAACTGACGAATGTCATCACTTATGCTTCAATGTGGAGCTTAATTAGTACGGTCGACGTCTCGACATGATTGTTGAGAATGAAATGAAATGGAATGACAGAACGGAGTGGAATGGATTGATTTCTCTGTTGTCAATGTTTACATATATGTACACTTGGGCTGTCAATGTTTACACATATATACACTTGGGCAGGAAGATCCAATCGGGACTAATTATTCAGGACTAAAGGTCCCTCACTTTAGTCCCGGGTAAATTTTTCACGCGAAATATGCGGGTACGTGGTACGTGGGATTCAAACCCGCAACCTGTTGTCTCATGCGTAGCTTCCTTACCATCTAATCTACACAATACATCTCACTGAGTAAGAGCAGCTATCCTTCTGTATTCACCTGTGGGGGACCCTGCTTTAATCCCGGTGGTGGCCTTTTGGTCTTGGTTGGTATTACCAACTGGGACTAAAGGGGTCTCCATAGGTCTCCATGGACCACGAAATTAAGATTAGAGATTAAAACCTCTGTAGTCCCGGGTCCAAAACCGACCGAGATCTTTTTTGAGGATCTAAGGTCATTTCTCTACCAGCTGAGAAAAAGTTTTTTATTGCCATTTTTCAAATACATCGTTTCTTGTTAGCCATTTTGATACATACTCTCGGTATAAGCTACCTCATAATAATATCAGTATGCACAATCAGGAAGTTTTATATTCAATCTTGTATGCAGTAATGCACACAATTAGTCTTTTGGTTAGATACTTTCTGTATAAATGGAATAAATGTGCATCAGACGCCAATACCATTGGCTAAAAGAGCATGTGAAGAAGAGGTGATTTGAGGTCTCCTCGACACCAGAACTATACAGGGCACAGCTATAATCATCAAGAATTCTCCATTTTCTGCGAAGGATATTCCTTGTGTTTAATCTGTCCAGTAGGCGGAACTTCAAAGCGATGGTTTTTCTCTTAAGCTATATCCATGCATACGGCCTCAGGGCTCTGCAGGGACTACTCCAAATTAACTGTGTGTACTCTCTTCATTAGAGTGAGGTAGAGAATTAGTAGGGCTCACCCACTCTGATAAGATTGTGGAGGGAGGAAACCATGGCCGCTCCCAGCATGGTCTCCTCCCACCAAGAAGTCTCCCACCGAGTCTCCTCCCACCAAGTCTCCCACCAAGGATAATACAGCTGTTGTGACAGCTTTCCTGTTCCCGGCCATGTTCCTCTTGCATACACGGGGTCCGTTACGCCGGTGGTGGAGCTTTCCATTTGCAAGAATCGAAAGCTATAATTAGCCTCTAGGTCGGTCAACAGAACAGACAATTAACTTTAAAGGGAGGGACCAGCATGTGCTACAATGCAGCACTGTAGTACAGCGTACAGTAGCTAGAGCCCCACCAAGCATAGAACCTTGCAAGGCCTGAAATTAAGGGGCCGGCGCACTTGGACGCGTAGAATAATGGCGCAACATGCTGGGTGGTTCTCCTCGACCAAAATTAAAGCAACGAATCAAGGCGGGCCCTTACGATCAAAGCTAGTCGATCGTCTCCGTGGTATTTGTGCCCCGATGATGCACACATTAATTATGTATTATTTGTGTTCACTGAATTTAATTTCTTCCGCTGAGAAGAAAGCAAGTGTATCGGAATCTTCATCTCGCTACCTAGCATGCCCTGGTGATGCTACTGTGTTACTATAAGGTAGCTCATAATATCCATGTCTTGTTTACTGATGCCAGTTGCTTAAAATAACTGAAGATATAGAGCTGGGGCCATATCCGTATATCCATCATGCATTCGTACGTGGCCGCCACAACAGCGTCTAGCTAGATGGTAGGTCGTCAACAGTCCACGGATGATTATTTTGGTATATGTGGGCAAACCTTCAACAGTCCTACTAGTTTTGCTTTTCTGCCAGCATGAACGAACTGACGAAGGTTCCTGCAGAGGTTTCTACTCAAGGTATGATGAGTAATTTCATCACTTATGCTCCAATGTGGAGCTTAATTAGTACGGTCGACGTGTCGACATGATGCCCATAGCACTCGTCGGTGATATATGCATTTAAGCATTTGGAATTTCATTCTTCAGTTAAGGAAGAAACAAAAGTAGCAATCTCTTAGGCCCACTTGTGGAAGTGATCTTTAGTTCCGGTTGGAGAGACACACAGGTCTCGAAATCCGATTGGGACTAATTATTCAGACTAAAGGTCCTCCTATTTAGTTCCAGGTAAATTTTTCACGTAAAATATGCGCGTACACTATGCGTGGAATTCGAACCCGCAACCTCTTGCCTCATGCATAGCTTCCTTATTACCATCTCACAGCACATCTGACTGAGTAGGAAATGCTATCCTTATGTATTCACCCGTGGGGACCCTTTAATCCTGGAGGTGGCCCTTTATTCTAGTTGATGTTACTAACCGGGACTAAAAGGGGTCTCCACATACCACGAAGGGGTCTCCACGGACCACGAAATTAAGATTGGAGATTAAAGCCTCTTTAGTCCTAGGTCCAAAACCAATTAAGATCTGTGTTGAGTATGGAAGGTCATTTCTCTACCAGTAGCCGCTTTCCAAAGAATGGATTAGCAAGCTAGGCAGTAAGGCATGTATATATGTTTTCTCTTTTATTTTTGCTTGTTCTTGTACTTGGAAATTTTTACTTCCTGCTCGTGCAATTTGATATTAAGTGCCAAGGTAAATAGACATCTACGCTGTACAACTCTTTTATTAGACAATGCCTGAAAGTTCCTGCTCTCACAAGTGAGAAGGAGCAAATCCACAATTATTATATGTAGTATCTAAACACTAGATATGACCACTAGCAAATATCATGACAAAAAACACATATTAATAACAAATCTTTTGTCCTGATTAGAAACACCAACTGGGACAAAATATAGGAGCGCGCGTCTCCATGTGCACAGGTGCATAACAAGTCTTTCTTATGTTCTCCAGGCACATCTTTCTTCTCCACCTCCTCCTCTTCCTCTCACGCGCACAGGTCTTTCTTATCTCTTCCTCCTCTCAGGTGGTTGGCTCTCCTCCCCTCCTCTTTTTTCCCACCCTCTCCCCCTCTACTGCCCCTCCCTTTCCTCCTCTGCTCGCCCCTCACTGGCAGTGAGGAGCGGCAGCGGGGTGAGGGCAGGTTGCGGCGCGCGTGCAGGGCGGGCAGCATCGGCGGCGTGGAGTGGGCGGCAGAGCGGTGCGGGGGGCGTGGACAAGGCGGAGCGGCGCGGTTGGAAGAGGAGTGGGCGGCACGGGCGGAGCGTGGGGCGGGGCGGAGTTGGCTGGGCAGCGTGGGATTGGGGCGCGGGGGCGGAGGCTGGCGGGTGTGGCGGCGCGGGTAGGTGCGTGAGTGGAGGCGGAGGAGGCCGGCGGGTGCGGACGGCCATCCGGCAGATGTGGGTTTTATTTTTTCTTTTTTGTAATTTTTTAACACCAACTGGGACTAAGTGAGGTATATTTGGACACGGGGAGTACGCATTCAAAATCGTGTTCCTCGATGAACTCGATCGAGTATTTCTCTGAATACGCCATCATTGGATATGTATGCTGCTTCTGCGTGGAAAGATGACCCTGACTTCTTACGGACCGAGAAATATATATCTCAGAAAATTGGTCCACTCAGAAATTTCCTCGAAATCATGTTGCCGATTCCGTCCGCCAACAATTAATCTGCCAAAAGTAGGCCAAGTATATAACAGACCAAAAATTTCAATTGCACAGCCTTGGAGGGAAGTCAGTCGTCTAAGAATATCTTGAATAGAAAAGGAAAAGGCTTGGAACTTATGTCTTGTTTGTTCAGTGTTGCGAGTTGCTTAAAACCATTGAGCTCCGTTCAACATTCAGAGCACTGCACTGTTCAATATATTGTATATCCATCATGAATAATGCATGGCCACCACATTTTTTTTGGCCAAAGGCATGGCCACCACATCTATTTGTTTATTTGACCAAATGGAACAACTTGCTTGCAAATGATTAACAGTCCACTGCTCAGAAAAGGTTAACAATCCACGGATCATTAATTTTGTTGATGTAGAAAAAATAATTAGCTGCAGATAGGAGCACTCATGTATTGATTTGGAGGAGACTCTAACTTGGGCTGATATAAGGTCTAGCAATCATGAAATGCATGGTGTAAATAGTAAAAGGCAACTATCACAGCTATATAAAGATTATAAAGTATTTACATGCATGGTATTTTGTTAGCGAATTAACAAATAAGATAAAAGCAAAGGTAATGGAATTTTGAATTTTTTTATTAAAAGAAAGAAAGGCAGTAGTAAAACAGGGAGATATCTACTCTGCATGCCTATATAAGAGAGGTAGGCAACAGCTTTTTAAGCACTGGGAATGCCTGGTAGAAGGATCCAATACCAAGTAGCCATGACTCAACTGCAGGTTATGTGGCTGCTTCTTCTTTCTCCCGCCCTAGTACTCTCCCAGGTGCCAGCACCGGTTGTCTCTGAAACGCTGCGACGAGCACCACCACCGGGCTGCAATACCACTACCAGGTGCGGCGGCGTAACCATTCCCTACCCCTTCGGCCTGAGCAAACCCTGCTCTTGGGACAAATTCTTCAAACTCTCCTGCAATCGTAGCTTTAGCCCTCCAAGACCGTACTTGGGCAACGTCGAGGTGATGGACATAACGGTGGAGACAGGCGAGATGCGCGTCTACAGCTCCGTCGCGCACCGCTGCTTCAACTCGTCGAAGGAATCCGGCCATCGTCCATCACAGAGGTACAACTTCACCGGCACGCCGTTCCTGGTGAAGCCGGGGAGGAACGAGTTTACGGGCATCGGGTGCTACAACCTGGCGGTGCTCCGTGGCAAGGAAGACAGCAGCTACTTCAGCGCCTGCTTGACGACGTGCACTAGCCTGGATGATGCGTCTACCGGCAACAGCAATGGCTGCGCAGGGCTCGGCTGCTGCCAGATACAATTGCCGACCGAGCTCAACATGATCCGTGTACAATTGCCGGAGCAAGACGACAACACTACATGGAATTTCAGCCCCTGCAGCTACGCCTTGGTGGCCGAGAAGGGATGGTACGTACACGTCCCCTTAATTTTTTTCGTTCAGAAATAGAACTGTGCAGTGTAGCTACACCTGATTCATGTAAGATTTTAGCTTTAGGCTTTAACTGTCGATCTTTCTGTCTGTATTTTAGGTACAAATTCAGCCTGAACGACCTGAATGGTACCGGAGAGATGGCATATAACGTACGGGTTGGTCACAGAAGCGCCCCTTTGGTGCTTGACTGGGCCATCGATGTTTCCAGGGATGGAGCCTGCGTCAGTTCCAACAGCTATCGCGTCACCGTGAGAGATGACCAGGGGTATCTCTGCAATTGCTCCAAGGGATACCAAGGGAATCCATACGTCACGGATGGCTGCAAGAGTAAGCGCGATTTATTCCTAACCTCAGATTATAAACACTCATAGAGTACTATTCATTTATTTCTATGGCAGTTGCATTTTTTTTACATAAAACATAATTGAACATGCCAAAATTCCTAAGTTGAAAGTGATTGAAACAAGCAGAAACTTTTCCTTAGTAACCTAAAATTCATATGTTGAAAGTTGAAAGAAGCTATTTATTTGTTCATTATCCCTTTCTTAAAAAGCCTAACATCGTTTGGAGTTACTTTTGGAACTGTGCAGTCGATCTTCAAGTGCTCAAGATTGTATTGCTCGAAATTTTCTTAACAAATAGTTTCAAAAAGTACCAGCTTTCTTCCTATATTTTGCATACTTTTTTTACAAGACATTAGTGGACAAAATATTGCGCTAATTCCAGAAAATGACAATCTTTTTTGTGACTACTGGTAAATAATATGCAGATTTTTTCAGAAAGTGTAATCATAATGACCACTTGAATGTTGACATATTATATGCAGATATCGACGAATGCGAATCTCCAGAATTATATCCTTGTCCAAGTGGCTCCAATTGCAAGGACACAGAAGGTAGCTACATGTGTCCATGCAAATTTGGCCTAAGAGGAAAGGACTGTCGTCCCATATTTCCCGCGCCTGCTGCTGCAGTACTAGGTGAGCACAAAAGTCAACACAATAAGATCGTTAGATCTTTTGGAACTCCAAGTTATTTTACATTTCCATTGATTATTTCTCTTTTCACTTGATCTTTCATATGTAATTTTTGTTAAATGAAAATCCTACCGATAATGTTATTTTTACTATTTTTGAACATTTTGACAAGACATGAAAACTTTCAGGAATGTAACAATTCCATTAAAATATTCATGGATGTTCACCATTGGAAACTGTACAGTTGGATTTATCGGTTGCAAAATAGATAGTTACATATATCCTTAATTTTTTAGAGTTCCTATATGTATCCTTAATAATGAGTATGATTATAACAAAAACAAGGTATTATAGTGGGGAAAGTGTAAAAGACAGATACATGCTGTGTTTGCAGCAACCACTGTCGCAAGCCTATTTCTGGCGCTCCTACTCTGGTCCATTCACAAGGATCGAAAGCGGCGAATCAAGACAGTTTTCTTCGACCAAAACGGGGGTAAAATACTGAAGGGTGCAGCTGGCATCAACATATTCACAGAAAAGCAGCTGATCAAGTTCACAAACCACTACGACACCCTCATCGGAAGAGGTGCCTTCGGCATGGTGTTCATGGGAACCACTGACGAAGAGCAGAGAGTTGCGGTTAAACGGTCCATCATAGAAGACAAGGAACTTCATGGAAGAGGGAACCTTCAGCACGGGGAGGACATTGTGAACGAGATCACCTTCCAGTTCCGGAACAGCCACCCAAACCTGGTCCGGCTTGTCGGGTGTTGCTTGGAGACAAATATCCCTGTGTTGGTCTTCGAGTTCATCAGTAACGGGAACCTCTATAACCTGCTGCATGTTTCAACGCATAAGGTTGTCCCGCTACGGACACGCCTCAAGATTGCCATCGGATCTGCAGAAGCTCTGGCCTATATCCACTCGCATGGTGATCACGACTGCGTCGTCCACGGTGATGTCAAGTCTGCCAACATCCTCCTAGATGATAACCTCATGCCCAAGGTCTCCGATTTCGGATCGTCCAAGCTTTTGTCGATTGATAGGTATGCCAGAGCTGTGGCCGCAGATATGAGCTACGTGGATCCAGTGTATATGAAGACGGAACGTTTTGTGAAGAAGAGTGACGTCTACAGCTTTGGCATGGTTCTCCTTGAGCTGATCACCCGGAAGACTGTTAAGTATGGCAAAAGTAAAATAAATAGCCTCCCCATGGACTTTGTCAGGTGTTGTAAGGAGATGGGCAGCGGACGGGAGATGTACGACATAGCCATTTCATCTCATGGCGACACTCAATGTCATCACTGCATAGATTGCCTTGACAAGATCGGCGCTCTGGCGGTTCGGTGTCTCAAGGAAGATGTGGATGAGAGACCGACAATGGCAGAGGTTGTGGATGAATTGAAGCTAGCGTCAGAGGCAGTGGAGAAATGCAAGCATCATGTGAACTTAATAGCATACGATCGCTCATGTTATTTGGAGGTATGTTAAAGTCATGTACATATTGGTGAAGACAGCAATGCAAGCATGCTTGGAAGGCTCAAGCTATAGCTACTTTTTAGTACTATCTTGAACCGTAGATTACATCACTATATATAAAACTACTTGTCCAGCTTGTATGGATTTATGCACGCAAGTGTACTATATTTTCTGTATTGGAAAGGGTGAGATAGTTTGTCAGCTACTTTATTGTATCCCGTAATTTCATAATTCAGAAAATATATTATGTTTGGCATATGTTTGTTTTTTTTAACGAATGGGCTCGAGATTCTGCTTATTTTATTGATGAAGAAGGAGCGAGTAGAAGCCAGCTATAGCTGGTTCCATTTCAAGAAAAGAAAAAAGATTACTCTTGCAATATTATGCCCCCAAGTCCCTTAATTTGCGCCGCCAGTAATCCAGTTATGTTTGGCATGTGAAGTAGAACAGTTGGTAGTAATAGTATCCTAAGAGTTGTTAGGGCAGTCCCAACCTACGGGTTGCATATTTATAGTCGGGCAATGCTAAGAGTTTTACATGGGCAGGAATTGTTCATGCGTATGGTTCGGATCTATATACATCAAGAATATCTCTAAGCTCTATCTCTAAGCTAACCGAACAAATCTTATATACAACTCCTATTGCTATCTGTTACATGAGATATCATCTATTCTAACAACCTCCCTCAATCTAAACTTCTCTTTCTCTTGAGGTTTAGATTGCATTTGAAGTCTTCTAGCTTTCCAACAGATAGTGCTTTAGTGAAGCCATAAGCAATTTGCTCCTTGGTGGATATGAGCTGAACCTGCAATTGTCTCTTTGCTACTCGTTCTCTTACAAAGTGGAAGTCAATCTCTGTGTGTTTCGTTGATGCATGAAAGACAGGATTTGCTGATAAATAAGTAGCCCCCAGATTGTCACACTACAAGATCGGCGGATGTTCCAAAGTAACACCCAATTCTTTTAACAGAGATTCCAACCAAATCACTTCAGCTGTAGGATTAGCCATTGATTTGTATTCGGGCTCTGTACTAGAACGTGATACTGTAGCTTGTTTCCTAGCACTCCAAGAAACAAGATTAGGACCAAAGAAAATAGCAAAGCCACCAGTAGATCTTCGATTATCAACACTTCTAGCCCAATCAGCATCAGAGAAGGTGCTTAACAGTAAGGAACGTGACTTTTGAAGTGTTAACCCAACATCCAAATTATGCTTTACATCCCGAAGAATTCTTTTAACATCATTCCAATGAATGCTAGTGGGAGCATGTAGAAATTGGCATACCTTGTTAACTAAGAACGGCAAGTCTGGGTCTGGTAAGCGTGAGATAATGAAATTGGCATACCTTGTTAACTCATAACCCAACAATGTTCCATCATGGCTTGATAATTTTTCTAATGTTGATAAGCGTGTTGATGACGGCTTGCAATTTGTCATCCCAACATGAGCAAGAATCTCTTGTGCATAATTCTCTTGTGACAACAATTTGCTATCACGTTGGACTTCCACACCCAAGAAATAGTGTAGATCACCTAAATCTTTTAAGGCAAAGTCCTTGCGCAAATCCAACAGTTGAGCTAAAACTGCTTTATTAGAAGAGCTTGTAATAATAATGTCATCAACATAAATAAGCATATAGATTGTGACATTTGACTTTTTATAAATAAACAGAGAAGTATCTAATTTAGAAGTATTGAATCCAAGATCAATAAGCTTAGAACTTAGTCTAGTATACCAACCTCTCGGAGCTTGCTTCAATCCATAGATAGCATTATCAAGCTTACACGCAGGTGTGGAGCATCTGTAATCTCAATCCCTGGTGGTTGTCTCATATAAACCTCCTCTTCTAGAACATCATGTAAGAACGTATTTTGAACATCTAATTGCCTTAGAAACCATCCTCTAGAGATAGCAATAGAAAGTACAGGGTGGATTGTAGCAATAGAAAGTACCACATGACTGAAGGTGTCTTCATAATCAATCCCATACCGTTGTTGAAAACCTTTGGCTACCAAGCAAGCTTTGTATATGTGTATTATACCATCTGCTTTCCTTTTGATTTTGTAAACCCATTTGCAATTAATTAGATGTGTACCTCTTTTCTCCTCCACAAGATGCAAGTTTGATTTCTAAGCAACATTGTTTATTCATCCTACATAGCTTTTCTCGAATTTGGATCATCTAGTGCCTCCTGTTAGCTTATTGGTTCTTCTACTAAAAAAATATTGCACCATCTCACAGTACCATCAATATGTAATCGAGGTTTAACAATATCACTTTGAAGCCTTATGCGATGCCTTGGTGTAGAGCTTTCAATATGCAAAGCTGGTTTTTCCACAGCGGATCCCAAGTTGGATGCAGAAGATCCACCGCCTGGAGTCATCAGAGTGGAAGCAGGCACCTGTGGTGGGCTGCGAGCCTCCTGATTGGAGGAGCCAGGCGCGGGAAGTGTTGTTGTGCCACACGTTGGGACCCCAGTCGTGGGTGTCCTCGTGGGGGACATGGGTGTGGATGCCACTGTGGCTGTCCCCCCACGTTGAGCGCTCAGATTGGCACCAGGAGAGGGAGGGGAGGGGGTAGTGCCGCCTGGAGAGGGAGGGGACGGTGGGAGGTGGCGGATCCGGGAAAGGGACAGGAGGGGGCGGCGCCAGGAGCCAGGAGAGGGAGGGGAGGTGGCACCACCGGGAGAAGGAGGGGAGGGGGTGGCGTCGCCGGGAGATGGAGGGAGGGTGAGGGTGGGAGGCGGCCGGGGCAAACTGAGGAAGAGGGGAGGGTGGGAGGCAGCCGAGGAGCTTGACTTATATGAAAATTTAAGTTTGCCGAGTAACAAAGATGTAGCTTTGCTGAGTGCCACATCATGGGCACTCGGCAAAACTTTTTTCTTCATTTTTCTTCTTTTCCTTCTCTTCCTTCTTTTCCATAATGTGTTCTTCTAAATTTGTTCCGATGCACTTTAAAAATATCTTGTTAAATTCACTCAACAAAGCATATTTGATTTTTCTACGAATTAAATTCCATTATTTATGCAGTTATAGCTCAAATTCAATTTATATCCATTAAAATTTTATAATTGTACTTAATAAATTAAAATTTTCAAACAGTTCTAAAAAATTACTAAAATTTCACATGAAACAATCTATATTCTCTATTTCATATCCGAAAAGGTTTGTAGTCAAACCACAATTCGACCGTCTCTTTCACTCCAAATCATACTGAATCCTTCTCAACGCTACGTTTCTTCTTCTGATATGCTTCGGTTTGTAAACATCGTACGTCACAAGGGCAAAAGACAAAAAATTTGTTTGTTTACCGAATGCAAAAAAACACTCGGCAAACTGCAAAAACAAACACTCGATGAAGAGCTTGTTTGCTGAGTTCAAAAAAACACTCGGCAAACATGCAAGTTTACCGAGTGCAATTATTTTACTGAGTGTTTTTCGCGCAGCACTCGGCAAAGAGCTTGTTTGCTGAGTGCCCGAAGGATTACACTCGGCAAACTACCCTACACTCGGCAAAGAGCTTGTTTTCGGTACTGTGACTCTACGAGTACTGCCAGAACAAGCTAGTCTTCCTCCATTCCATGCCATACGCTGGAGCACTATCTATCCATCACCATTCCTATGTTTGATTCTTTTTTCTTACTTTTCATGGACAAGACATGCGCATGAAAAGATCGCGAGTTCTAGCGTTATCTGCTCGTTACAAGGTCGCCTCAGTTCGTAAATACCTCCGCAAAACTTAGGCAACATCTATCATCTGTCCATACGATAGCAGACTAATGCAATCTACTGCAACTTCATCCGGTTCCTGGACATACTGCCGAACTTTTCCTCAGAAAAGAAAATATACTGCCCAACTTTTTTTTAAAAAAAGATATCTTCGCTTTGCACTACCAGGGAGGCGGGGGTCGTCAGTGGCGGGAAGGCGAGGAGCTGGCTGGGGAGGAGGATTCGGAGCAGGACGAGGCTAGCAGCGCGGAGGAAGAGGAGGGGCTGGCGGACGAGGACGAGGAGGGGAGGTGTGGAGATGCCGGTGGATGGGGGGAGGGGACGGGGGGAGAGATTTTTGTTTTTTTAATTTTTTGACACCCTCTAGTACTTGTTGTTTCAACTGGTAGTAGAATCCCCCCTCTACACAACTAGAAAAATAGCCTCTAGTCCCATACCCTCCTCTAGTACTGGTTGGACAACCGGTACTACCCAATCAGTACTAGAGGGGGTCCCCTCTAGTACCGGTTCAAATAACCAGTACTAGAGGGGGTTAAAAAATAATAAAAAAATCAAAATCCCCCACTCCTGGCCGGCCCCCCCCGGGTCCCCCGCTGCCACTGACCCCTCCTCCTCCTCCTCCACCCTTCCCCACGCCATCCCCTTCCACCCCCGCCTCATCCTCCTCCCACCCTCATCCCGCCGCTGCCATCCCCCTCTGCCGCTGGACCCCTCCTCCTCCTCCTCCCTCCTCCTCCGCCCCTCCCCATGCCGGTCCCCTCCACCCCTACCTCCTCCTCCTCTCGGCCCCCATCCTACTGACGCCACCGCGCGCATCCTGGCCATAGCCGCTACCCTGCCCGTCACAGCCGCTAGCTGCCCCTCCCCGGCCATAGCCGCCACCCTGCCCCGCCGCTCGCCACCGCTCCTCACCACTGGTGAGGGGCGAGTAGGGGGGGAGGGGGAGGGGAGGCAGAGGAGTGAGGAGAAAGGGAGGGAGGCCGCCGGCGTGCGGATCAGATAAGAACGAGGAGAGAGGGAGAGAGGGAGAGGGAGAAAGAGAGAGTGAGAGATTGAGAAGAGAGGCAATGTGCATGGGGGTGGATGAGAACGAAAATTTCGAAGCGAGCATGCAGTGGAGGCAGTTCAATAATGTCCGCCCATGTATGTGAATATGTGATACAAACTCCTATGTCTCATTCAATACTATAGTTTTTTTCCGAGGGATTCAAATATAACTATCTTTTTTGTTACTGAAAATGTAGTCAAATAGAGGTTATAAGATTGGCTTAAGTTAACACCACTACTTTAAAGATTTTCAACTACCGAAACCATACGGTGCTATCAGAGATAATTTTTTGTTACATTTTCTGATTCTCACAAAAAGTTATTTAGTGAGTAGTTAGTTCACTTGTCACTATGGGTTGAAACACCCTACAACTCATGAGGTGTTATCTATGAAATAATATTTTTTAAATTAATTCAATAACATTTATGTCCATGTGTAAAAGTTTGAAACAATTTAAAATCATTTGTCAAGTATTTAAATCCTTTTCCAATTAATGATATTTTTTATTTGTATCACTAAATTTTTATTCCACTTATTGGATGATTACACATTTAATAGAAAACCTAAAGAATTTTAACTTAATTATTTCTTTCAACTCAAAAACCCATTAAGCTGTCACAAACATACAAGTTTTTCATTTAATGTTACGGATTGAAGGATTAAGTTTGAAAGATGTATATTTTTAATACAAACTTTTTCATACAATCTCGGATGAATATGGACTTTATATCAAAGTTGTAGACTTAGATTAGATCTAAAATTGTGTAGTAGATAACTTTTTCATTTAAAGTTGTTTAATAGCTCAAAATATCATTGTTATAATTTCAAAATCTTGAATCTTAAAATATTCAAAATCTCTCTAATTTCAAAATCTTGAATCTTAAAATTTTCAAATGACCTCGGATGCAAACAATCTCTATATCAAAGTTATAGTGCTTAACGAGATATAAAATTTTGTAGTTAACAAATATTTCATTTAAAATCATTTAGCTGCCCAAAACTTCATTATAATGTTATGAAGAAACACATTTTGCCAGGGTAGCGATCCAGGTCTCCAGAATCGAGCTCTCCCATTGGCCCCAACCTCCTCTCCCTTTATCCATCCCCTCTTATCCTTTCCCTCTCCCTCTCTCCTTATCCCAGCCCGTGTTGTCCCTACGCGCTAGCCCTACCTCGATTGGTCTCCTCCCGGTCCCGCCGCATCATCCTCCACCGCCAGCCTCGCCTTGTCCCTCACCACCGATGCCGTCCTCCAGCCCTGGCCCGTGTCGTGCCCGCATGCCGGCCCCACCTCGGTCACCTCCGACCCCGCCGCCTCGTCTCCCATTCTCGGTGCCATTCTCCAGGTCCCACCGCCTCATCCTCCGACCCTAGCACCTCGTCCTCTGGCCCTGCCTCGGTCTCCTCTGGCCCCACCGCCTCCTCCTCCCCCGCCGGCGCCATCCTCCAGGCCCCGGCCCACGTCGTCCTTCGGCCTGCCGCCTCGTCCGCCCCCTTCCGTCGCCTCCTCCAATCCGAGCCGTCCCCGACTCGCTCGTCCCCCGCCGGCGATACCATCCTCCAGCCCTAACCAGCGTCATCCTTGCACGCTGGGCCCGCCTGACTCCTGTCGGCTGTCTCCTTCGGCCAGCAACCCCTGGGCCTCGAGCGGCGGGGACGGGAGTGGCAGGAGCTAGCACAAAGAGCCATTTGTACTTGCGGGTGCTCTGCTCGTTAGCACAGTGCCCTTTCACCTGCCAGCAAAAATGCTGTTTGGCCTGGTGAATTATATATACACTATGCACTTTATGATAGCAAAAATGAGCTTTTGCACCCAGAGTGACTGACTGTGTTAGCTTACTTATTTAATAGGTACATGTTCAGTCGGAGAGACCTCGTTCGTGCTAAGAACGACAGCTTTGCTAGCTGGGTTAAACAGGAAAAGATCCCGATGGTGCTTGACTGGGCCACCAGGGGTAATGGCTCTTGCCGACCCCCAGCAAAGGACGCAGGTCCTTCGGCAAAATGGACAACTCCTGATTGTGTCAGTGAACACAGTTTCTGTGTTAATGCCACACAAGGGCCTGGGTACCTATGCAACTGTTCCGAGGGATAAGGGGGCAATCCCTACTTCTCGGGGGATGCACAAGTTAGTTTTCTCTATTTCCTTGCCTTTAATTAGATCGGATGCAAATCTAGCTAAATTACTACTTTTTGCCGGCTTCTACATTTTTGTGGAATGTATGTTTTGATGGACACCTAAGTAATTATTAGAAAACAATGGCTGTATAATGACTGTGAACTGAAGACGTACTTTTGGACTAAAAGGAGATGGCAAAATTGACAACGGATGCCAGCCTACAAGTGAAATGAACGGACGTTAAAAGACGAAAGCAAAGGAGGTTTTTTGACAAAAATGGTGGTGAGATACTGAAGAAGATGACAAACAGCTACAAAGAAACTATAGGAGAAGGCGCCTTTGGCAAGGTCTACATAGGGACCATTGATGAAGGCACCCAACGGGTCGCGGTTAAGCGTGCCGCCTCTGTGAAAGGCGCCTCGCTCCCGCAGGAGGAATTCGTGAATGAGATCACCATCCAGTTCCGGATCAGCCATGCAAACCTAGTGCGCCTCATTGGGTGCTGCCTTGAGACAGACGTTCCCATGCTGGTCTTTGAGTTCATCTCGAAGGGAAGCTTGTTCAAGGTGCTACACGGTGCTGATGATGATCAAGAGGCACTCAGGCTGCTTGAGCGCGTAGACATTGCCATTGGCTCTGCAGAAGCTCTAGCTTAGATGCACTCACATGGTGATGGTGGCCAGAACCACGTCCATGGGGACATCAAGTCTGGAAATATCCTCCTCAGTGATGATCTTACGCCCAAGGTCTCTGACTTTGGGTCATCCAAGCTCGTGTCTGTTGCCAGCATGTACTCCAAGTGGTGCGTGGCGGGGGACATGAGACCCAGTATATATAAAATCTGGCCGTTTCACAGAGAAGAGCGACGTGTACAGCTTTGGTGTCGTGCTCCTGGAACTCATCACGAGGAAGAAAGCCTAGTACGGTGACAACAGCCTCCCTCTAGACTTCGTCAAGTGCTGCAAGGAGGAGGGCAATGGAAGGAAGTTGTACGACAGAGACATCTTGCCTGATGATGATGCTCAGGCTCATCGTCATATGGAGTGCCTTGACAGGATCGGCGCACTCGCGGTTCGATGTCTCAAGGAAGATGTGGATGAGAGACCGACCATGGCAGAGGTGCTGGATGAGCTTAAGCAAGTGAAGGCAATAGCCAGCGGAGGCTCATCAGGTTCTGTGGCAAGCTAAAGGCAGGTAGATGATGAAGCACTACAGAAATTTTGGTGTATCTCGGTGTGAGCTTATTGTATCTTAAGGCCACTAGAGAAATTTCGGGACGGTGTATCTTCGTTAACAGAGACATGCTGAAAACCGCAGGGGATTCTGCTCTGTTTCTGAAATGCTAGATAAATTGCAGCAAGTTCTCTATTCAGAAAATAAAATTGCATCGCCACACCGTGGACTTTTCGAATTGCCTTACCACAAAACTGCCGCCGTGCAGGAGGATTCTCACCGGCGGCGGACGGAACAGAGCCAAATCGCCGATCCAGACCGAAGCAGAGATCCAATTTAGGGTGGTATTTGTGAACAACAGGGGTCTGTATTGTCATGCCTGCACAGCACACCATGCGTTCGATGTTTTACCTACAAATGCAGATTCTTGGTCCGGTTCCCACTATCAAGCACATGGGTTCCAGCAGTTTGAAAAGAATGGAATTCGTGCAAACTGATCCATTCATGTTATATTCCCCCTTTGGTTGCAAATTCTGTCATGGCTCTTCTACAAGAGAAACTAATTATGTCTTTCCACTCTGCTCTCCAAACTTCACATGATGGTGCGGTTTGCATCCAACAAATGAAAATTAGTTTGTGCTTTCCGCCTCACTAACTGAAAATAACTTTTGAATTTGTAATTGCGTAACCTTCCTCAATTTTTTTTCCACGTGTGAAGTGTAATGAAGCATGGTCATTAATTTAATTTGTACATTGATCAGGATGGGCTCCTCTGCTTCTGTCCTTTTGAAATACCCTGTTGTAGTTCATAACCTGTGTCACCTACGAGACATGCACTGAGAGATATATTCTACCAACTTATGCAACTGCCGACAGGCCACCAAATAAATGAACCAACTTCAGGACAGGCACACCCTCGAAAGCAACACTAATCCACGTCAGTGTTTACGTCTGTGGAGTTATTGATCAGGAAGCAGCATCCGACGGTAGCCTATACGAGGCTATGGCCGCAAAGGTACTAGAAAAGCATATCCTTAGCTGTGGTTGCATCCTTTCATAGCTTAGCTTTAAGGACGGGAGCACACCACCGTTATCTTCACCGTTATCTTCAGAAGATTCATTCCAGATATCACTGTTGTTCATTTCTGTCCATCCAGACAGATCTTTGGACTGTAGCATGTATCGAAGTGCTTGAGCTGCTGATGCCACACCTGCACATTTCTTTGCAATGTCCAATCCTATCTTCTGTACAAACCTGCTATATCTCTTAATTATTTCTCAGCATGTATAAATGAAATTTTCCTTGCGATATCTTCCTTGCGCGTGGTTACTATGACATCAACGGTAGTGCCCTTCTTGCCCACCTGAAGCATACTCCTCGGAGTCCCCAACTCGATGTTCTTTTCCTCCTATAAGTCATCTAAAACAATAAGAACCTTCTTGCCACGGAGTTGGTTATCTAGGCACTGATTTATCAACTGTAGCATATCCCAATTCTGCTGACTTCCTTCTATTGGTAGTTGAGAAATTATAGATCTTCCTATTTTCTTTAAATCGAAATCTTGGGACACATAAACCCATATACGATGATCATACTCCTTGAATTGGGCATCGTTGTAAACTAGTTGTGCTAAACTACTCTTCCCCGTACCTCCGAGGCCATAGATAGGAACAATCACTGTCTCGTCATTGTTGGCACATGTCGATAACAGTTTTATGATATCTTGCTTTTCGCCATTCCTCCCTATTATTGGGTTTTCAGGCAAAAGAGATGATGTTTCACGAACATCATAATGCGGCTCAACTGAAGTGCTAGTGCAGCCCTGTGTGAAATTAAAATCCCGAAAGTCCTTGTTGATTTTCATCAGTTCTTGTCTCATACTCTTCATCCTATTAGCCACTGCAATCTTCTTGCGTGCAACTGGTAGACATGAGAGCACTCCTGGCTTCTGCAAGAATTTCATTTATTTTTCAGTTGGAATCTACACTAATCAAAGATGCACAAACTGAAGTAAGAACTGGCTACAGTTGGCTAGATATTTCAAATTTATATTAAGAGGCCTGTATGTTGTCTGAGATGGCGTCGACTGATATTAACCGCTATTGGCGGGTGTCAAGGCCGGTACAGGATGGAAGGCCTTTTAAACAGGCCTGAGCACCACTGCCCGAACGGGATTTACAAGCTTACATGTCCCATTAGCCTGAAGGTATTGAGCTATTATCGAACAACATCATCAGGTATATGAAACCCAGCCCAAGTAGTACGCCCTGAGCAGTACAAAGGGGAAAAAATAAACCTTGCTAAAAAAGAAGGTATATTTCTTTGACACAAAATCAATTATAGGCAGCATGCTTGAGCCGCTTGAGCCACAGCTGCACCAACTTCTCCTTAGCCGACCGCCTCTCAGCATCCTGGAGCGCCGTTGAGATGGCCTGCAGCACCGAGTTCATGTCCTCCAGGTCGTCACCGAAGTTCCAAAGCAAATTGGCCTGCTCCGTGATGGCGGCGGCCAGCTTATCTTTCGCGATGCCGATGACGGCAGAAGTGAACAATCCAGCTTAGATCTCCGCCATGGCTGCAGAGCTCTGAGACTTGTGCGAACGGTGTCTTTGTGCGAATGAAGCGCGTGAACAAAGCCAAGGTGCAGCAGGGTTCAGTAGTTTAGTTGAACACAATGTTTGCAGCATCCATGCGCTCTTGTCTACTCTTCACTGGCGTTGACGGACAATTAATGGTATCCTGATTACCAGCTGGCGCCAGTGGAGAGTTGCTTTCTTTGATAGCTCACAATTTCACATCGATCGAGAAGATGGAGAGTTGTTTTCTGTGCTAGTCGTCTCGGTGTATGCATGCACAATTATATCAAAACTGAAGCACATGTATGCACGCTGGAACTACCAAGATGCTGATTTAATTACTATATATGAAAGTGTCATCACCAACCTAAAAGCCTATGTCTGTTCAGAACTCTGAGGCTAAATAAACTGGTTCATATCACCAATCTCCGAAGCAATTTGCATAGCTATTTACTGATCTATGCAGCTTGGATGTCGATGTTAGTAGAACTTAAACAAAACCGAAGCACATGCATGGTTCCACACCACCGAGGCCCTTATCTAATCTTAGAGATCCAAAGCGTTTTGGTATTTACAACTCAGGCTAAAACTGGTTCCGTACCTTGCATGTTACAATTAATTTTAACATTCAAATGAGTGAAGAATCTTGGAAAGTGGTTAAGCATCAGTTCTAGACACGTAAATCAGTTTAACAATCCAATTAGTGAAGGGCATCCATCTTAGCATGGTAATTTCATGCCTACTTGGCACTTTTGGTAACGTGCAAGACTTTTCTTCGTCTTGGATTCCTGAGCCACTAGCTACTAGCGCACCCGATCAGTGGGCCTCGCAATTCTATGCCAAATCACGTGATAGAATGCCACTAGTTAGCACTTATAGCCCAAAACTGAATTTGAAGCTTTGACCTTGGATTTTTATGTACCGCCGTATGCAATGCAATTTACTAAAACTGCTGATGAATGTGATGAGGCTACTTTTACATTGATGTGTCATCAACTTGGTGATTATTCGGAGTTTATCAAGATTCCAACGTCCGAGTTTGGAGGGGCTCATAAAACATTTCCTCGAAGATTAATTATTAACCCAGGCACGATGGCAGACATATAATTAATTACTGCATGTGTTCTAGTCAGTAGGATGTGTTCTTAATTGTATGTTTGCTTTTCCTGCAGTGTCCATATACCGGCCGTATTTAGATACCAAATTTTTCTCTTGCTCGATTGTATGAAGGGGATCCTAGCTATATCCACGAGACACAATCACCTAATCTGGCAGCTAGAACGTGCGTGGAGTCAGAGTTAAGTAAGGTACAGACACCATGGGTTGGGACTGCCCTAACAACTCTTACGATACTATTACCAACTGTGTTCTACTTCACATGCCAAACATAACTGGATCACTGCCCGCGCAAATAAAGGGTCTTGGGGGCACTAATATTGCGAGAGTAATCTTTTTTCTTTTTTTGAAATAATAGAACCAGCTGCTATAGCTGGCTTCTACTCGCTCCTTCTTTATCAATAAAATAGGCACGATCTCATGCCCGTTCGTTAAAAAAACATACCAAACATAAATTGTTTTCTGAATTATGAAATTACGGGATACAATAAAGTAGATGACAAACTTTCTCACCCTTTCCAATACAGAAAAATATAGTACACTTGCGTGCATATAAATCCATGTACAAGCTGGACAAGAAGGTTTATATATAGTGATGTATGCTACAGTTCAAGGTTAGTACTAAAAAGTAGCTATAGATTGAGCCTTCCAAACATGTTTGCATTGCTTTCTTCACCAATATGTACATGACTTTAACATGCCTCCAAACAAAATGAGCGATCGCATGCTATTAAGTTCACATGCTGCTTGCATTTCTCCACTGCCTCTGCCGCTAGCTTCAATTCGTGCACAACCTCTGCCATTGTAGGTCTGTCATCCACATCTTCCTTGAGACACCGAACCGCCAGGGCGCCGATCTTGTCAAGGCAATCTATGCAGTGATGACATTGAGGGTCGCCATGAGATGAAATGGCTGTGTCGTACATCTCCCTTCCACTGCCCTTCTCCTTACAACACCTGACAAAGTCCATGGGGAGGCTATTGATTCTACTTCTGCCATACTTGACAGTCTTCCGGGTGATCAGCTCAAGGAGAACCATGCCAAAGCTGTAGACGTCACTCTTCTTCACAAAACGTTCCGTCTTCATATACACTGGGTCCACGTAGCTCATATCTGCTGCCACAGCCATGGCATAGTTATCCATCGACAAAAGCTTGGACGATCCGAAATCGGAGACCTTGGGCATGAGGTTATCATCTAGGAGGATGTTGGCAGACTTGACATCACCGTGGACGCAGTCGTGATCACCATGCGAGTGGATGTAGGCAAGAGCTTCTGCAGATCCGATGGCAATCTTGAGGCGTGTCCGTAGCGGGACAACCTTGTGCGTTGAAACATGCAGCAGGTTGTAGAGGTTCCCGTTACTGATGAACTCGAAGACCAACACAGGGATGTTTGTCTCCAAGCAACAGCCGACAAGCCGGACCAGGTTTGGGTGGCAGTTCCGGAACTGGAAGGTGATCTCGTTCACAATGTCCTCCCCGTGCTGAAGGTTCTTCCCTCTTCCACGAAGTTCCTTGCCTTCTACGATGGACCGTTTAACCGCAACTCTCTGCTTTTCGTCGGTGGTTCCCATGAACACCATGCCGAAGGCACCTCTTCCGATGAGGGTGTCGTAGTGGTTTGTGAACTTCTTCAGCTGCTGTTCTGTGAATATGTTGATCCCAGCTGCACCCTTCAGTATTTTACCCCCGTTTCGGTCGAAAAAAGCTGTCCTTATTTGCCGCTTTCGATCCTTGTAAATGGACCAGAGTAGGAGCGCCAGAAAAAGGCTTGCGACAGTGGTTGCTGCAAACACAGCATGTATCCATTAATTTTTTCTTCTAATCATACTTATTATTAAGGATACATGTAGGAACTCTAAAAAATTAAGGATATATGTACAAAAATAGTTTCCTAATGGTGAACATCCATGAATATTTTAATGGAATTGTTACATTCCTGAAAGTTTTCATGTCTTATCAAAATGCTCAAAAATAGTAAAAATAACATTATTAATTGATCTGTAGCATTTTCATTTAACGAAAATCACACATGAAGGATCAAGTGAAAAGAGAAATAATCAATGGAAAATGTAAAATAACTTGGACTTTCAAAAGATCTAACAATCTTATTGTGTTGACTTTTGTGCTCACCTAGTACTGCAGCAGCAGGCGCGGGAAATATGGGACGACAGTCCTTTCCTCTTCGGCCAAATTTGCATCGACACATGTAGCTACCTTCTCTGTCCTTGCAATTGGAGCCACTTGGACAAGGATATAATTCTGGACGTAAGCATTCGTTGATATCTGCATATAATATGTCAACATTCAAGTGGTCATTATGATTACACTTTCTGAAAAAATCTGCATAGTATTTACCAGCTAGTCACGGAAAGATTGTCGTTTTCTGGAATTAACGAAATAGTATTCAATCACTTGCAACTTATCTTCAATTATATTTTATGTAAAAAATGCAATTGCCGTAGAAATAAATCGCTTACTCTTGCAGCCATCCTTGACGTATGGATTCCCTTGGTATCCCTCGGAGCAATTGCAGAGATACCCCTGGCCATCTCTCACGGTGACGCTGTAGCTGTTGGAACTGACGCAGGCTCCATCCCTGGAAACATTGATGGCCCAGTCAAGCACCAAAGGGGCGCTTCTGTCACCAACCCGTACGTTATATGCCATCTCTCCAGTACCATTCAGGTCGTTCAGGCTGAATTTGTACCTAAAATACAGACAGAAAGATCGACAGCTAAAGCCTAAAGCTAAAATCTTACATGAATCAGGTGTAGGCTACACTGCACAGATCTATTTCTGAAGGAAAAAGAATTAAGGGACTACTGGACGTGTACGTACCATCCCTTCTCGGCCACCAAGGCGTAGCCGCAGGGGCTATAAGTCCATGCAGAGTTTTTGTGCGTCGACCAATCTACATCTATCACGTTGAGGTCGCTCGGGGTAAGTATCTGGCAGCAGCCGAGTCCTGTGCAGCCATTGCTGTTGCCGGCAGACGCAGCTTCATCCAGGCTAGTGCACGTCGTCAAGCAACCGCTGAAGTAGCTCCTGTCTTCCTTGCCACGGAGCAGCGCCAGGTTGTAGCACCCGATGCCGGTAAACTCGTTCCTCCCTGGCTTTACCAGGAAAGGCGTGCCAGCGAAGTTGAACGTCGTCCGTGACTTACTGACGACGGAGACGGTCTTCGACGAGTTGAAACAGCGGTGCGCGACGGCGCTGTAGACGCGCATCTCGCCTGTCTCCACCGTTATGTCCATCACCTCGATGTTGCCCAAGTACGGTCTTGGAGGGCTAAAGTTATCATTGCAGGAGAGGGTGAAGGATTTGTCCCAAGAGCAGGCTTCGCTCAGGCCGAAGGGGTAGTGAATGGTTACGCCGCCGCACATGGTAGTGGTAGGGCAGCCCGGTGGTGGTGCTCGCTGCGTTTCAGAGACAACCGGTGCTGGCACCTGGGAGAGTACTAGGGCGGGAGAAAGAAGAAGCCACAGAACCTGCAGTTGTGTCATGGCTACTTGGTTCTTTCTACTAGGCATTCTAATAGCTAGACCTGTTTCCAGTGCTTAAAAAGCAGTCGCCTACCTCTCTTATATAGGTAGAGCGTTACCAGTTTCCGTTGACATGATCACCTAGTCTGACGGCTAGAGCGTGCGTGTGGAGTCAGAGTCTTTGATGACTTCACCAAGTCAATAACGTCTTCGTCTTTAGCTGGGCGCTCATTCCACTTGCAAGGTCCTAAGCACTCATCTCTAGTACTAAACTTAAGTATCCTCGCTGCTACCAGTGATCCCTGTTTGTGTGCTGTCTCTCAATCATTATGACCTTTTCCATGTCCAAATGCTCCACATGCTCTGCCCGAAAGAGGGCACTGCTTGGAATGTGGACTTATTGTAGGGACATGTTGCCTTGGCCTTTCCACTGAACAATGATTTTTATGGAAAACCCCAAAAGGTGTGAGTTTTCGTGTTAAGTCTAAAATGGACCGACTAAAGAGTTCGTAACCATTAAGAATAGGACGTGGAAGTAAGGTGGCAGCCTCAGTGGAGATTTCGGTCCCAAAGCTTACTTCGGTCGCTTAAGGACCGATTCACTGGCAAGTCTTTCTATGAAATGTACAACCATACGTGAAAAAAGGTGCAGCATTGGGCAGTGCCTATTCATGTGAGGCCCTAATTCACATGAACCAAGAAATCCATCGCAAGGGGCCACGGGTGGGCAACGAATATACTGGAACAGGACCTTTGCATAGTCCCAGGTATGGTCAGAAGAGGTCCTTCGGAGACCATATTGATATATTTTCTTTGTGCGCACTTTCCCAGGGTAAAATCCGTGAGGCGGATGATAGTAACCCTTATTTGGATCCCAGTATATCTGTGGATGAATCTAGGGGATATTGACTAGAGATAGACACCGGTGGGTACAGGTCTCGTAGGTTAGTTCCACCAAAAGCTAAAGTATTGGCTGTGTGTGTCAAGTGTACAAACTCTTGTAAGTCATTAATATATGTAGAGAGCTGAGGCTCACGATCACGAGCTCACATAGTTAAAGCTCCTGTCAATTACCGATCATGTGTTTATAAAACATGGGTGCTAGTGAGGAAGGGTTGGGGTCCTAAGAGAGTTACTTCAAAATGAGGCGTAAGCTCACCCACAAGGACCCTAGCGGTCTCTGGTGCTCTTTAAAACATGGAAATTGGTAGTGGAGGTAACATTCCCCCTTTAGGGCCAAAAACTTCATCCAAGTGCTTTCTTCATTTTCTCTTCTCAAAACTCAGCTCAACTTGCATAAAATGAGTTTCTTAATAAAACCAAACATCGTGTCCATTTCCTTGATCATCCCTGCATTTTATATAATTTCAATTTAGGATTTTCTAAGTACCAACCATAAGTGTACTCAACCTTGCATTCGTTATGCAAGTTAGAAGTTCTGGTTCTATATTCATTCTGCCTGTGGAGTGGGCGACAATGGCAGACCCTGCTACGCAAAGGTGAAAAACTTTTTTATCCATATATTTTACGTGTATTTTATAGTTTTGATGCTAATATGTGATGAGGATTGATTCAACCCGTCTTAAATGACCACCCTTAGTACCGGTTATTTGGCATAATACTAAAGGGCCCCCTTTAGTACAAGTTGTCCAACCGGGTTTGAGACCGGTACTAAAGGTCGATTCCCCGGTAGTGTGTGGTGCATCACACCCCCTATTCTTGTTATAAACTGGGAGAGATACTACCTTTCATACCCAGTTGTAGAACTGCGAGTAATACCCCTAGGTATTGATCCCTCGTATGCACTACCGGTTCACATTCCTGAACGAGGAGTGATGTGCATTTATATAGTAGTGTGATTTAAAAGGAAAAATATAGATTCCATTAGTTAGTGATGTGGCCTAACGTTGTTGCTTATTGCGTTTTGTTTTGCAAGAATACAGGAAAGACATTTGTGCGGGGGAGTACCATTTCATGTATACATATATCTTTCCATGGCGTGTATTATATATGGTTTTGCTCTTGGAAGTTCTTGTGTCGATACGGTCGCACGGTCTCCTCATCATCCTTCACTGAAGAAAGTGTATATAAACGTACTCATTCTCTATATTCGACGACCTAGTACCGTGGACCTCCCAAGTCTTTGCCTGATAATTAAGCACGTGATCAAGTTGGCTTTACAAACTCTCGTTAGGATCGTGTAGCTTAATACATAAGTTTTATTATTGCCCGTACACGTCTTGTTCAATGTGCCACAAGTCCTGCCGAATGGTGCTTTTAGTGCAAATTTAATTAAATAGATGCCAATTGCCACGTTGAAGGATAAAAATCGAGAGCTCATGCTGCCACCACCTGCAGCTTGTCTTCGCCGAGTGGAGTGGAAAGAAATTGAGTGCTCATGGGCACGAGTCACCGTACCATCACATGCCCTACCGCAAAGATAAGTACTTACCACACAATACTAGCTAGTATACTACACAAGCATGCATGCATCTGTGTATAAATTTAGTCAAACTTAAAACTGTTTGACTCCTTAGGAAATGAGAGTTGCATTCTTTTTTGAACGGAGGAAGTACTTAGGCACTTTTAGCAACGAAGACTCTTCTTGGTCTTGGATTCCGGAGCCACTACTAGCGCACCCAATCAATGGGCCTCGCAATTCTATGCCAAATCACGTGATAGAATGCCACTAGTTAGAACTTACAGCACAAAACTGAATTTGGTGCCTTGACCTAGGATTAGTTTACACCCAATATAATAATCCCAAGTTTTACATTCAAATGAGTGAAAGGCATCTTAGTATGGTAATTTAACGCCTACTTGGCAGCTAGAACGCGCGTGGAGTCAGAGTTAAGTAAGGTACAGACACAGTTGCTGTTCAAAAAGCAATTGCAAATAATATTTGATGACTTCACCAAGTCAACGTCTTCGTCTTAGCTGGGTGCTCATTCCACTTGCAAGGTACTAAGCACACTCATCTCTAGTCACTCTAACGAAACTAAATCATACTAAATGATCAGTTTAAGATTCAAACGGGTGAAGGGCATTTAGTGTGGTAATTCCAGGCCCACTTGCCACTTAGTTTACACCTAATCCCAAGGTTTAAGTACCACCTATACCTAGGTTCATTGCATTTTTCCATGAGCAATGCAAGTACAGCGTTAACAAATTGAGCGTTTTGGAATCAATGCTCCACGCATCTCTTCAAGTTGAAGGTTGGCTTCAACTTGTGCCATGAGCAAGTTAATTTAACTAAGTTGAAATACTTGATCTTTAGTTATGTTGTTGCTGCAGAACTACTACTGAGCTAGCTAGTTCCCTTAACAACATTAAGAACTCTAGCTAAGTGTGCATCAGAGATGCAATATGTATGTATGTATGTATGTATGTACAAGAAGGAAGTTAAAAGTTAAAGAAATAAAAAAGAACAAATAAACAAAAGTTCTATACTGATCGAACCTACGGCCTATGCAGTAATTAACGGAATTAGTGATCTTTGGTTCCGAAATTTCTATATAAATGAAATAAATGTAATAACAATCTAACCCCGCTATTTGCACGGACCACATCAACAAAAGTAGCAATTAAATTTTATTAGTCCACCGTGATTTAACAGGAAAGTGTCATTCTACACTGTGCTCAACAACCACCGACCGTGTAGACAAGTGTAGTACAGCGCCCAAATAAACCAAATCTGCAGCCAACAACATGGATCCGGCACCGAGTCCCACACCCAGTCCCCATACCATAGAATGCCTTGAAGATCATACAGCTGCCGTAGAAAGTTATGTCATCCTGGCCGTACTCGCCATGTTCCTCTTGCACGTACTGGGTTCCTTACGCCGGCGGTTGAGCCACACAATCCTCCATTCTATCGTGATGGGAGTCTACACGGTCTCCTATCCGCTGGTGGGCTATACCGTTGGGCTGATGAAATCTTCCAAATTCTTATACGAAGACTTCGCTGTGTGGGCAGTGTTCCTTCTTCTGCTCCTCGGCAGCGCGGACAACCTCACGGTTTGCCGCCTCAGCGACGTCGACAACTGGAAGAGCATCCACGTCAAACACCTCTACCAGGAATTCTTGCTGGTGCTAATCATGCTGATGATTTGCGAGAGTCAGGAAGACATCTACAGCAAGAAACTTCCCTACAGGTATCCGTTGTATGCCATCATGTTGGTCGTCATCCTCAAGGGGTATGTGAGGATCGCTTCCATGAGGATGGTGAGCAAATCCTACGTCTGCAAGAAGGTGAAAGTGATAGCCGAATATATGCAGCAGCAGCACTACAATGACAACCTGCTGGCGGTGCCCTTCGATCCTGTGACCATGGAAGGCTACCGGTACATTGTCGCTGGCGAGAAGTACTGCATCAAGCGGCGGCCTGGTTGCACACCATGGTACAAGGGGGGCGACTTAAAGCTTATCACCGTGGAGAAGATCTGGCAGTGCACAGGGAGGCTGCTGGTCCTTGAGCGGGGCAAGCTGCTCAAGGACTTGTGCCTCTCTATGGCACTCTCCAAGATGCTCAACCGAAGGTTCGTTGGCTTCAGGCTCTCAGAGGCGGGGCATGAGAAAACCCATGACTTCGTGTTCAAAGGCCTGCTCGCCGGGGACAAGCCACATCAGAGGGCCTTCAGGGTCATCGAGGAAGAGCTTGTTTTTGTCCGACTTCTATTACACAAGGTATTCTTACCTCTACCAAAAGGGTCGATACATTGCCCTCTCGCTGCCCATCGTCATGCTTGCCTTATGCTCGTGGCTCACCAATCTGCTCGTCAAGCACTACGAGAGTCGCTCTGTGCAGGCCGCCACCATATTTGTAACTGTTGTCGTGGCATTCCTGGAGGCATACCAGCTCTACCTGTACATATCCTCAGGTTGGTTCAAGGTGGCACTAATACAGAGCTACATCAACACATCATTTTTGCGAAGAAGCCGTTGCCTTGAGATCATCATAGGCCTTCTTTTGAGGTTGGTGGCGTTTGCACCATGGAAACGCAATCTTGGGCAGTACTGTATCCTCCAGGAGGTTGACCGCAAACGTAGGGTTAGGAATTGTCTCCATTATGCTACGCTGCGCCTGCTGGACAAGGCTAGCAAGAATGTACTTAAGAAATCAGAAAAGGTGTCCGAAAATGTGAAGAAAACCATCGTTGATTCCCTGTTAGGATGCAACGGCAACCTGACGAATGCGGTAACATCGCTGCAAAACAATGGCGTCAATTTTCTCTCATGGGCAGGTGATGCAACTGCTACTGACGGAACGGTGGCTCGCACCATTGTGGTCTGGCACATTGCTACAACCCTGTCCGAGCAGAAGCTGGATAAACAAGCCAAAGAAGAAGACGCTGTCAAAACAGCCTCCACTTTATCCAAGTACTGCATGCACCTCCTTGCGTCTCCACCTAACCTCTTGCCCCGACCACAGGTCTATATCGGAATCCATACTTGATCAGTCAATCGACGAAGCAGGCAAGTTACTCAAAGAGGCCAAGGAAAAGAAGATCAAGGGAAAGAACAAGAAGATCAAGGGAAAGAACAAGAAGATCGAGGGCAGTACTAATGCAAATTCGCACTGATGATGATTGTGTTGGTGATGAAATAAGGCTCGTAGCGCAAGGCGTTGACCTTGCAAAGCAACTGATTGATAACATAGAAGACTTCACAACACGGTGGAAGGTGCTATCTGATTTCTGGGCGGAGATGATGCTGTATGTCTCGCCATCCGACGATGCTCGGGAGCACCAGCTGGAAGTTCTTGCAAAAGGAGGGGAGTTCATCACGCACCTTTGGGCGCTGCTCACGCATGCCGGTGTGCTGAAGAGAGGCCGTACAGAGGCAAAGGATGTTGTCTGATCTCGACAACTAGTGCATACGTAGCAGTCCATATATCTACCTAGTGCTTGTAAGTTGTAACATCCTATGTATATTGCCTACAGTCATGTATACCATGTGTGAGTTAGTCTGTCGAGTCTGTATCTCTTTTCATGTATATTGCCAAAGGATGTTGTGTGATCTTGTCAGATTTTGGTCAGGGTCGGAGTCTGTAATTTCTGCAAGTTTCGTTAAGAAGAACGTGTGTTCAGGTTGTTGGACGTGCGCGCTTACGTCTTAGGTGGTCATTACTACAGTCATGATCCGGTGACTACTTGGCCCAGGATCGCTAGTTATGTTACACAAATAAAGGGGAAGAAAACCAAAAACGCTGCAGCTCCATTGGAGCACAAATCCACTCTCTCTCAGTTTGCATCTGTTCGTTTGTCAATTGAGCAGGTCCTAACCTGTTGCAGCAGAGATTGACCCTACTACTACAGAAGGGGCGAGGGATCCCCTCTTGAGGCCTAATTTGGAAACTCAATCCCTCTGAGATCCCGAACTTTTCACTAGCAAGGTAATCAATGGGGATATAATTTTAACAATCATCTTAGTTCTTAGTGGGGGTTTTTCTATCCCTTGGTCTTGCTCCCCTTGTTTCCAAAAGGTGCGTGAGGGGAGGGGTTCAACCTTGAGGAAGAGGCCATGGTAGAAATTCTTGCATTCATGTTCGTAACGAGACTGAGTGTTATGGAAAAATATAGTCTCCTCCCTCCTCCCACTTTGGGGAAGGGAAGCCTTTATTCTTTGCTGAGGTGTATTGGATCCCCATATGGGTATTTACACGATGTTGGGATCCTAACACTGGTGGCCGGCCACTTAGAGACAAAAGTAATAAAAGGGACGGACTTCCTTATGTGGCACCTAAGTACAGCCACATAAGTACAGCTTTATGCACTCATGCAGAAGGGACACGTCCACAATTTTTTTCAACTATCGTATCGTGATCATCAGAGGCGGTGGCAACCAGAGAGCAAGCTTGCTACGTATCCTGACACGGGCTGCAGCACCACCTGACAATGATCATTTCCATGTCTAGAGGGATTTCAAATGCCGTGGTTTCTGATTTGCACCGTATTTAGAACGACAACCCATCCCATGCGAGTAATGTGAATATGTCAGCCTAAGAGCACTTAGAGATACCCTCCCTTCACGAGATTAGAAAATTAAGAGAGGAGGTGTTGGCTTTGATGCAAAGTAAGTACGGCATAGATACCGGAAGTTCAAAATTATATCAAAAGTCATATCAAGCTCATTTTAACTATGTTCCCTACCCTGTCGATTGGCGCATGCCCGATTTTTTCAAATTTAGTAGCAAGCATAACCGAACTACTTGTGAGCATATTAGTCAATATCTGGCTTAACTAAACGAAGCGGGTTATTATAATGCTTTGCGTGTTCATTTGTTTTCTTTATCTTTAACTGGAACCGCTTTCACTTTGGTATTCATCTTAACTTCACACATTCTGTAGCTCAACAACCACCGAGCGTTGCCTTTTCCCTATATATACATACAGCCTCAGGGTTCTCAAGGACACAAACTGTGTATTCCATTGGAGTGAGCTAGGTAGAGAAGTGTACAGAGCCTTCAGAAACCAAATCTGCAGCCAACATGGATCTGGCACCGAGTCCTCCCACACCCGGTCCCTATTCCAAAGATCAGTGCCTTAAAGATTATACAGATACCGTAAAAACGTATGTCATCCTGGCCGTTCTCGCCATGTTCCTCTTGCACGTACTGGGTTCCTTACGCCGGCGGTCGAGCCACACACTCCTCCATTCTATCGTGATGGGAGTCTACACGTTCTCCTATCCCCTGGTGGGCTATACCGTTGGGTTGATGAAATCTTCCAGTTTGTACTACGAAGACTTCACTGTGTGGGCAGTGTTCCTTCTTCTGCTCCTCGGCACCACGGACAACCTCACGGTTTGCCGCCTCAGCGATGTCGACAACTGGAAGAGCATCCACGTCAAACACATCCTTAAGGGATTCTGGCTGGTGGTAATCATTCTGAGGATTAGCAATAATGAGGATTGGATCTACGGCAAGAAACTTCCCTACAGGTATCCGTTGTATGCCATCGTGTTGGTCGTCATCCTCAAGGGGTATGTGAGGATCGCTTCCATGAGGATGGTGAGCAAATCCTACCTCTGCAAGAAGGTGAAGGTGATCGCCGAATATATGCAGCAGCAGCACAAGGACAACCTGGCGGTGCCCTTTGATCCTGTAATCATGGAAGGCTACCGGTACATTGTCGCTGGCGAGAAGTACTACATGAAGCGGTGGCCTGGTTGCACACCATGTTACAAGGGGGGCGACTTAATGGTTATCACCGTGGAGAAGATCTGGCAGTGCACAGGAAGGCTGCTGGTCCTTGAGCGGGGCAAGCTGCTCAAGGACTTGTGCCTCTCTATGGCACTCTCCAAGATGCTCAACCGAAGGTTTGTTGGCTTCAGGCTCTCAGAGGCGGGGCATGAGAAAACCCATGACTTTGTGTTCAAAGGCCTGCTCGCCGGGGACAGGCCACATCAGAGGGCCTTTAGGGTCATCGAGGAAGAGCTTGTTTTTGTCCATGACTTCTATTACACAAGGTATTCTTACCTCTACCAAAAGGGTCGATACATTGCCCTCTGTCTGCCCATCGTCATGCTTGCCTTATGCTCGTGGCTCACCTATCTGCTCGTCAAGCACTACGAGAGTCGCTCTGTGCAGGCCGCCACCATATTTGTAACTGTTATCGTGGCATTCCTGGAGGCATACCAGCTCTACCTGTACATATCGTCAGGTTGGTTCAAGGTGGCACTAATACAGAGCTACATAAACACACCATTTTTGCGAAGAAGCCGTTGCCTTGAGATGATCATAGGCCTTCTTTTGAGGTTGAAGGCGTTTGCACCATGGAAACGCAATCTTGGGCAGTACTGTATCCTCCAGGAGGTTGGCCGCAAACATAGGGCTAGGAATTGTCTCCATTATGCTACTTTGCGCCTGCTGGACAAGGCTAGCAAGAATGGACTTAAGAAATCAGAAAAGGTGTCTGAAACTGTGAAGAAAGCCATCGTTGATTCCCTGTTAGGAAGCAACGGCAACCTAACGAATGGGGTAACATCGCTGCAAAACAATGGCGTCAATTTTCTCTCATGGGCATGCGATGTTAGTACTACTGACGGAGCGGTGGCTCGCACCATTGTGGTCTGGCACATTGCTACAACCCTGTGCGAGCAGAAGCTGAATAAACAAGCCAAAGAAGAAGACGCTGTCGAAACAGCCTCCACTTTATCCAAGTACTGCATGCATCTCCTTGCTTTTGCACCTAACCTCATGCCCGACCACATCTTCATATCAGAATCCATACTTGATCAGTCAATCAATGAAGCAAGCAAGTTACTGAAAGAGGCCAAGGACAAGAAGATCAAGGGCAAGAACAAGAAGATCGAGGGCAGGTGTGAGATACTAATGGAAGTTAACACCCATGGTTGTGTTGGTGATGAAAAAAAGCTTGTTGCGCAGGGCGTTCATCTTGCAAGGCAACTGATTGATGACATACAAGACTTCAAAACACGGTGGAAGGTGCTATCTGATTTCTGGGCGGAGATGATGCTGTATGTCTCGCCATCCGACGATGCTCGGGAGCACCTGGAAGTTCTTGCAAAAGGAGGGGAGTTCATCACGCACCTTTGGGCGCTGCTCACGCATGCCGGTGTGCTGAAGAGAGGCCGTACAGAGGCAAAGGATGTTGTCTGATCCCGACAACCAGTGCATACGTAGCAGTCCATATATCTACCTAGTGCTTGTAAGTTGTAACATCCTATGTATATTGCCTACAGTCATGTATACCATGTGTGAGTTAGTCTGTATCTCATTTCATGTATATTGCCAAAGGATGTTGTGTGATCTTGTCGGATTTTGGTCAGGGTCGGAGTCTGTAATTTCTGCAAGTTTCGTTTAGAAGAACGCGTGTTCAGGTTGTTGCACGGACTTCCTTATGTGGCACCTAAGTACAGCTTTATGCACTGGTGGCCGGCCACTTAGAGACAAAAGTAATAAAAGGGACTGACTTCCTTATGTGGCACCTAAGTACAGCTTTATGTGCTACGTGTTCTGACACGGGCTGCAGCACTGCAGCACCACCTGACAACGACCATTTCCGTGTCTAATTTTGTTGCCTGCCAGAATTTTTGGATCTAGTTTTGGTCTGCCCCAGGTATCCATTTCGATCACTTTCTGATTTCTGGACATATATACTGCCCAACTTTAAAATGCATTTTCTTATGGTCTGTGAGATGCAGATCAGCAAATTGGTATTCCGGTGTTTGCTTTCCACGAGCAGGACAGGTAGTTTTTGTCTGGGCTTACAGACGTTGCATGCGTCGTTTGGACGGTGTGGCAGACAGCTCTCTGATTGCTGCTGCTGGGTCGCTGTGTCGTCTGGGCTAGGCAAGCTGACCAAGTCTATTCTTCATCGATGGGCAGGTTTGTTCTATTGCGGGCACATAAATTTAGGTGCACGTATCACAACACATTCAATCGTTCACACACGGGACATCTTCAAGCTGAAGGCTGGGTCTCAACTTGTGTCATTAGCAAGTCGATTTAGTTAAATCGAAGGATTTAATTATGTCGATGCTTGCTAAGTGTGCATCAGGTAGAGTACAAACGGTATGGTTCTATATGCTCAACAACCACCAAGCGATGCTTTTTTCCTACATTCACCACTATCAGCATGACACCATATTCATAAGGGTTGTCATGGCATTTCTGGAGGCATACCAGCTGTTCCTGTACATAGCTTCAGGTTGGTTCAAGGTGGCACTGATACTTGTGACATACCATGTGTGACTTAGTCTGTATTTCTTTTCATTTCGTGTCTGTTGTCAGATTTCGGACATAGAGGCATCTGTAATTTCCTCAAGTTTCATTAAGAAGAGTGCGCGCGTCTTAGGTTGTCATTACAGTCATGATCCGGTGATCACATGGGTCACGAACTCACGATCCATAGTTGCAGCTTCATCGCAGCACAAATCGACTCCCTCTCAGTTGCATTTGGCCGTGTGTCAATCAAGCAGATCCAGTTGCAGGGAAAGTTCTTTGCTCACTGTATTGGATCCCCATTTTGGAGACATGTATAAAATGGGTATTTACACTTAGAGACAAAAGTAATAAATGGATGGAATTGCCAGGCAGCTCATACCTCAGAAGATTTTGGTCGAATAAAATATACAGCAAACTGTCAAAAGATATCAATTTCCTTGAAACCATGTTTCTGCAAACTGTCAAAAGATATCAATTTCCCAGCGTTGGAGGGGAGTCGCTTATTGAATATTCTGCAGATTGAAGGCAGTAGACGAGCATGGCATCAACGCCGGCCAAGGTGGCTTATTGGGCGGCAGGCGGAACGTCCGCACGAGCTCGACAGACTCCGGCATCATCGGATCCACCGCACACAATTAATTGAGCTCCTGTATCCTTGTGTAGTAGTGTGTTCTTCAGGTACACCGCGCAGGCTGATATTACCACCGATTCGTGGTGCTAAGTGCTGACTAGCAACCCAAAAGTTTGTTCTTGAGCAAGAACGACGCATTGTTTGTTCTTCTTATCCAGCCCTGTCACAGATTATCACTACGGGAAACAGACAGTTCGCCGAGTGCCTGGGGCACTCGGCGAAGACCCAAAAACCCTCGGCGAAACGTTTGCCGAGTGTAACACTCGGCAAACGACACACGGTAAATTTTGCCGAGTGTTCTATGTCGTGCACTCGGCGAAGCTTTCGTCGAGTGACAAAAAAACACTCGGCAAACATATTTTTCGAAAAAAATAAAAAAAAACAAAAGTGGCAGCCGCCACCACCACCGGCACCACTGCCGGCCACCACCGCCGCCGCCTCACCACAGCCGCCGGCCACCACCACCGACCTCCACCACCGCTGCCTCGCCACAGCCGCCGCCCACCGGCCTCCACCACCACCACAACCGCCGCCCGCCACGCCGCCAAATCCGCCGGGGAGGGGTGGGCCACCCGGAGCTTCCGGCAGCCGACCTTGTCAACGAGGATGATGGAGACAATGGTGGTGGGGGAGAGCCGGATCTGACCCGTCCGACCGGATCTAGCCCGTCCGCCGCCCGGATCTAGCCCCCGCCGCCCGCCGGATGCCGCCTCCCCTTCTCCTCTCCTCCGCCGCCCCCCGCCTGTCGACATGGACGATGGAGCCGGATCTAGCCCCCGCCGCCTGGATCTAGCCCGTCCGCCAGAGGAGAGGGAGTGGAGGGGTCCGAGGAGGCGCGCGTGCGACGGCGGCGGCGGCGGGCCAGGAGGGGGGGCGCGCGTGCGGCGGCAGCGGCGGTGGCGGATCTGGCCTGTCCGCCGGAGGAGAGGGAGGGGAGGGGGCCGGGGAGGCGCGCGTGCGGCAACGGCGGCGGATCTGGCCCGTCCGTCGGAGGAGAGGGA
>NC_028457.1:39532198-39558963 GCF_000263155.2 Setaria italica
TGAGCGGCCGGGGCGAGGAGAGAGGAGAGTAGCGGGGGCGCGCGGTCTGCGCGGGGGGCCGGGGGGTGTGTGTTTTGAGGCGTGGGGAGGGGGGGCGTCTGGTTTTGAGGCGTGGGGGGGGCCGTCTGGTTTGTCGAGTGTCCTACGTGGACACTCGGTAAACGGTTTATTTGCCGAGTGTCCAACTTAGGACACTCGGCAAACTTTTTTTGAAAAAAATTAAAAAATATCCATCAGTTTCAAAAAAATACCAAATTTTCACACGAACTAATATATATTCTCTATTGACTATACAAGTGTCTATCGAATTAACAATGGATACAAAGCTGTTGGATGCACAGTTAGCAGCAACAGCACGTAGAATGAACTCATTGTTACATCTTGTTGATGTGAAAATTGCCTTCGTGTGGATCTCAACTTTGACAGAATAAGTCTTAGTTTGTGAGTTGGGTGTTTATCTATCTATCTATCTATCTATCTTTGCCTTCATGTATTAGATACCTTTGATGCTTTACTTGATGTCCAAGCCACCTACTATGGTTGGCTCTATATCTAGTACCTAATGGACCCTTTGAGGGCTAAGGAATGAGAAACAGACCATTTGGGCCAACAATTGGTATTAAGAGCCTAACCTTTCTCTCTCCCACTCTCCTCTTCTCCTGTGCTCCTGTCCACCCCGAAACCCCAGCGTGTGGGCCCACTCACCCCAGTGGCGGCAGCGCAACTCTCGGCGGCCGGACACCTCCTCCACCCTCCCACACCCCGGATCCAGCGGCAGCAGTAGGGGCACGCGGCAGCGGCAGCTCGCGGTGGCACGCGGAGGCGGGCTCGTGCGGGCGACGGCGGCGCGCGGCTGCAGGAGGCGCGTGCGGGCGGCGTACGGCTATAGGAGGGCGGCAGGCGGCGGCCTCGTGCAGGTGGAGGTGCTGCAGGAGGTTCGGGCGGAGGTGCAGCAGGCTCCTGGGCGACGGCAGTGCGCGACCAGGTGCAGCTGAAGCTTCAGGCGGAGGTGGAGTTGTTGGCCAGGAGGTGAATTGTCACATCGTGAAATTTTTAAATTTCAGGATGTGAATAAAGGAATAATTAAATAATAATTTTTTTTCAAAATTTTAAATTTTCCAACATTTATTTATCTTTACAGGAAATTTAGTATAGGAAAAATAATTGTTTGTTTTTCTAAATTAAATGATGATGTTCTGTGCCTGTGCATTCTTGCCGATGCATTGCTTTTGTTTGTTTGAGTTCGAATTTAAGTTTAAAATTCAAATTCAAATCTCCTTCAAAACCTTTCTCCTCTCCGTTCTCCCTTTCTTTGGGCCGCATCATTCCCCTTCTCTCTTTCAGCCCAGCCGGCCCACCTCCCACTCAGCTCTCCGGCCCAGCAGCTCACCTTCTAGCCCAGCTTCCGCGTCGCTAACCAGCCAGCCCAGCTCTACATCTGCTCCTCTCACCAGTCCAGCAATCCGCCGGTCCATCTGCTTTCCCACCCACACGCCGTCATCCCGTTCCTCCCGCCGCAACGCGCACATGCCGCAACCGCCAGCCCTGCCTCTTCGCCACGTTCGCGCGCGCCGTCTCGCAACCGGCCGCAACATCCTCCGCTCCCCCATGTCGCCAGCCGCAACAGCCCCGCTCCTATCTGTGCCGCAGGCACTATAAAGCTTCCACCCCTGTTTCCTCCATTCTTCTCCCGCACAGAGCTATCTCGCTCACTCTCCCTCGCGCCGTTGCTCCTCGCCACTCGCGCCATTGTCGCCTTTCTTGGTCGTTGTGACACCGCCGAGACTCCACGCGCAGGTGAGGCCCCCGGCCATGCCCTTTCCCGCGCAGCATCGTGACTTCTCCTGCCGCATGAGCTCGCGGGAGCTCCATGTCGCCGCCGCGCCATTCCACCGTCGCCACCACGGCTCGCCTCGCTCAAACTGCCCAAATGAGTTCCCCGCGCCCCTGCATCTCCCTCGTGCCCTCTGCGCGCGAATCCGTGCACGGACGCGCGCCGCCGTGATTCCCCGGCGAAGCACCGCCGCCCCGCAACACTCCCTTATCCTTCCCAACCTGTAAGGCTGCCCCCTTGATTTATAAAATGGGATGGACCTCCCCCACTTCTAAGACGGACACTTTCTGATAGGCACAGCACAGAAGCTTCACACACACGCATTATGTTCTACTTACGTTTCTTCACACGCTCACACATAGCGCACGTTTGGGCTCCTGCCACTCTCTTTCATAGAGAAGAGAACAAGGCCAAGACTCAAGCACCCCATCTCCTTCTCTCGTTTGTACCCTCACTGCAAACTTTGAGCATCTGGACTCAGGAATAAAGTTGACGACCGACCCCCAACTGAACGTAGGGTGCGCTGCCCGAACCAGTATAAATCATGTGTCATTGCATGCTAGGCCACCTCCGATCATAACGCGATTATAAAACTACAAACATTTACTTGTCGGCCAGATTTTGCACAAACATGATCTATCAAACATGCTCGAGATCAAGAAGACATTCTATTCTGGTCCAGAGTTGTAGACATCCGGTTGAAAATAAAGAGTGTTAAATTGATAATGAATTAGTTCTACCCAACATCATGTGTGTTGTTTTGCTTGTATTGGATTTGACTTGTTTGGAGGGGTCCCTGCCCGCCCTTATATACTGGGGGAGCAGGGTTACAAGTTGGTTGTTTTACAAGAGTATTAGTCAGATTCGATTATAGAGTTCTACACCAACTAGGAAGAGTAGTTTACTTATCCTCGACTAGTCCCCTAGACTCCATGTAGACTATGCCGTACTGCACTATAGACTCCATGTCTTGATACATTTTGGTGTACTTATCCTGTATGTGGATCCGTACAAACCTTCCGGTGGGTCCATGGATGTATGCCTGACAAGCCCTTGAGTACTTTGTAGTCAAATGCAACAGTCTTGAGTACTTCTGCAGACGTGGTTGGACTAGTTTTTTGTGCTCTTCGAGTACTTCTGTTGTGACTTAGTCGTTGAGTTCTTCGAGTACTGTCATGTAGCTGAAAGGTACTCTAGCCTCTTCTGATGTTGTTTTTAGAAAGTCTATCTTAAAATCATTATACGAAAGTGGGATGAAAATCGCACTACATATGGAGTAGCCCCCGAGCCTTAGATTGAATCGAAGAATCAGGCTGAGGGTCAATCTACATTCCTTCCATCTTCATCTTGATCTTGAAATTTTTTTTCATCCAACGGGCATGGTATGTGCAGCCCCCGAGCCGTTACATGACTAATTCCAGAAGTTATAAGGGTCATTCATTTGTTACCGTGGCCCTTTAGCTTCTGCCTGATGGAGAAACTTGTGTCAAGTGGATAAGGCCGAATTATCGCCAATTACATGAAAACACTGGTCCTTTGCCTCCGGTAACTCCGCCACAATTATAAATGATAGAGGAAAGCTACCCCCTCCCCTTTCGCTGTCCTTTGCATCTGCCCTTTGCCTTGGCAAAAAAAAAAACCCAAGCCCCCAACGCCGCTGCAATCTCATCTTGGATCGCTAGCATCGCCGTCTTTTTCCTTCGCCTACGCTGCCTCCCCTTAGCCCCCAAGTGTATGCACGTGAAGACCAAGGAAAGCATTAGGATGGGGAAGAAGCTTGAAGGTTCCAAGAAGGGGTCCGAGGGTTCCAAGAAGGAGACTTACAGGAAGGAGAAAGAGCCCCAACTGCCGCCGCCGAAGTGTGGAGAAACCAACCAGACCGCGCCTCCCAACCAAGCCAAAACCTGGAAGAGGTCCACAATGAAAGACACAGAGATTCAGGAGTTGGTTGATGCCAAGCTACTGAAGGAGAAGGCAGTCGTGAGTTGGAGGTCCTCGTACAACAATCCATGGATACTTGAAGTTCACCCAAGGAGACGGTAACTTTTGCCCGCTTCGTTGAGCGTGGACTTGCCATCCCCACTTTTGAGTTCTTTTGGGGTATACTTGACTACTACTCATAGCAACTTGTGCATCTCAACCCCAATGGGATTCTGCACATCTCCATCTTTGTCCATCTTTGTGAGGCCTTTCTGGGGATTCAGCCCCACTGTAATTTGTTCTGCAAGATCTTCCGCCTGAAGCCGCAGCCTAGTCAAGAGAACATGCAAGTCATTGGAGGTGCTAGCTTTGAAGTCCGTGATCAATACTCTAATTTATATTTAGAGTACAAACTAGTAGAGTCGCATCTGGGTTGGAAGGAGAAGTGGTTCTAAATTGAAGACCATGAGCCTCATCTGCCCAAGGTTACTAGACACCGCCCCAAGTATAGTAGTCGGTGGCTTGATGAGCCAACGAGTGCTGATAATATGCAGATACCTGATCTGCTGAACAAGATTGCAGCTTTGAAGAAGGACGGGTTGACAGGTATTGGTGTGGCTGCCAGCTTCCTTAAGAGAAGGATGCAGCCGCTGCAGTTGCGCTAGACTTTGGATATGAGTACATGGGTCTCCACGATCTGTCAAGAATGTTGCCCGATGATATCTCTGACAAAGAAGTGGCGATGCGGCTGAGCCGTATGTTCAAGAACTTTGAGGGCGTGCCTGAAGTAGGCGAAGTAGTGAAGGACTTTGACCACTGGAACAAGAAAAGAGAAGTAAGTATTTGTTGCCTTTGTCATTTGAGTACTCGTATTGTTTAATCTGTTGTTTCTGACTTGTTTCTCCTTATGCAGGAGGATGTACTCATGTATTATTCGCCTCCTCCTCCCCCTAGTGCTGATGCTGTGAAAGCCACGATGCTAGTGCACTCTTTTCAACTACCTGGGGAAGTCTCGGATGAAGCGGAGGAGGACGAAGATCTCGAGTCCATCAGCAGCTCCGATTCTGATTCTTTGGATAATTTTGTGATGCAGCCGCATGCCTCGAAAATAGAGCAAGTCATCTCCTGGTGTGCCAAAATGTCCTGCTAACGAAACTCTTGACGTGGATTTGACCCCTTCGCCAAAAAAGCGATGGACTGTTGTGAGGAACCAAAATGTCCGACGTGGCCTCCACACCGTTGATGTTGCGCCCCTGCCGGTAATAACTCTTGCGGAAGGGCAAGGCATTGAGGTACGAGTACACTTGTACTTGTCTTGTGGAGTCATGACTACTTATCTTGATTTCTTTCTTCTGCAGGCTACCGGTGGTCTTCTGCTATGCTTTGTGACCCTTGGCCTGCAGCTCGTTCAGCAGACACTCTTTTACTGAATTTCAGAGACACGCTACTTGGATTGCAGTATTTGAACTCCACCCATGAATCTTCAAATGCATGGTTTGCACAATGTTAGACTATATTTGATAGTTGTAGATATACATTCAGAACAACCATATTTCAGAAATGGTAGTATATACGTTCAAAAACCATATTATGCACAGGCCAATGGGATAAAACAATACTGAAAAATAATTGGAAGATGGAACGGACAGAACAGTTCAATCACAGGTAGCACTCGTCTTGATTGCTGATATTATTGATTCGGTATAATCCTTTTTTATCTTCTTGAGTGCCACCGTGACATCCCTGATTGAAATCCTCTGGTCAGGTGAGTCACTTAAGCAGATTAAGCCGAGCTCAAATGTCAGGTTGTTGGCAGAGGAAGAAATTGTTGACGCCTTTTCCGGCCAAATCACAACTTGCGCTAGCTCGCACATGCACCAGAAGATCACCTCGCTGGTGCTTCTGCACCTGGCCGGTCAGACCGGTCCTCCTAGACGCCCCGCGAAAACCTATGTTCACCACCTCGGGAGGGACCCCGTCGGAGATGGCGAGCCTAGGCTTGTTCTGAGATCGATCAGGCCACTCAGAACATCCTCAAACACCATCGAGATGAAGGAGGAAAGTAAGGGGTTGCAAAAGTTAGGGTTTGGAGATAAAAGTGTAAAAGATTTATTTGACGATTGGGTGATTTTTTGCTCAATCGGCCAGGGCCCTTTATATTTATAGGGTAAGAGGTCTTTTGCCGCAAGAAAATCCCGTTTATACTCCGATTCGACTAGGACTCCTAATCTTGCCTCAGACTCGGTCTAACCGATCGAGGCAACCGGTCAGACCGGCTGGCTCGTGCCAGACCAGCTATAGCGACCAGACCGGTCAGATTGGCTAGTCCAGCCTGGTCGGCATTGCTGCCATTTTTGGGCGTCAGCACATGTTGGATATATAAGCACTTTTAGTTTTAATTTAATCCAGAAATAAATCATGAATACGATGAACAAACAGCAGATTAAACTAGACATGTCTACGCAAGATCTAGACAAGTCTATCATTGCAAATAGAATCAGACATTCTACCATACTATCCAGTGCTATCAGACTGCAACAGATCATAATAGCTAGTATGGAAGACAGAATGTGAGTTAAGAGAACGTACGTTTCTTTCTTGATGAAAACCGGCTCCTGGACGACTACCGGATACAGCAGGCGACGACGATCAGCAGCCTGACGTTGTTCGCGACGACGAGTGAGACCCAAGCGACGAAGAGGTAGACGAGCCGTGGTGAAGGAGTCGACGAAGAACTTGACGAAGCGGAGGAAGCGATCGAGCAGTCGCGCAGAGCGCTTCCCAAAAACCTTATTCGCCCTCTCCCGGTGCAGGATCGCTGAAGACGACGGTTCCGGAGACCTGCTCTCCCAATCGCCGGTGCACGCCGACAATCGGGATGGAGTAGGCTATGGTGGCGGCGCAGCAGCGAGAGGAGGCAAAAACCCTAGCTCGAATAGATCTGTTTCTGGTAGAGGCCGGTAGGTCGCATATATAGGAGAGCCCACGATTCTCACGTCGCGATCTTGATCTAAACCGGTTAGGATTCCATATATCTCGCTGACTTAACAACCAAGTAACCAAAAACTAAAACGGCAAAAGGAAGCCGCGCCCCCGCAAGGCGAGGGGCCGGATTTCGGCGGACCATTCACGCAGGTGCCGCGCACCCGCGCCCTTCGCCCGCCCGCCCGCCCGCCCGCCCGGCGAGGCGAGGCGAGGCGAGCGAGCGCGCGCGTGTGGAGCTCTCCTTCTCTCCCCACACACATAGCTTGGAGGAGTGGAGACAACTTCCATATTTAAGTTGGTCATCCCTCCCCTCCACTAGCAATGTGGGACTAAAGACTTGCACCACTCCACCTCTTGCCCACATGGGCCTTTGAGATTTATTTGAAATTCTGAAATTACTTATGGGCTAGGCCCATTATTTCAACAGCACATGCCCCCCCTATTTCTTGGTAAAGCTTGCGTGCCAAGAAATAATTCTAAGAATGATGAATCCTACCAGCCATTTGTTCTAGTGGTGATATTTTGAAATATCGGCCATATTGATTTTAAGAGTCCTGCCAAACACTTGGATGATACTTCTTCAACTATCTCCCGTTCAGAGCCCTAGGTAGCCGAAATCCACTTAAAATCTCCACCATATAGGAATTGCCACGGAGCATACTTGCAATATTGTATGGCCCTTCCCAACATGGAGACCACTTTCCAAACTCATTACTCTTATCTCCTATAGGTAGAATTGCTTTCCAAACCAGAGCTCCTATATGAAATACTTTGGCTTTAACCTTCTTGTTGTATGCTTTAGCCACTCAAATCTTATCCCTTTCAATCCTAACCAAAGCCTCCATCCACTTTTCGGTCACTTCATTAATGCTATCCATCATCAAAGCATAATAGGTATCGAAATCAAGTTCATTTTTCTTAGCCAACCTTTATGCACCCACATTTAACTCTACAGGCAAAACAGCTTCTTGACCATAGACAAGCTCAAAAGGAGTAACTTTAATTGCACCATGCCTAGAAACACGATGAGCCCACAAAGCTTCCGATAATACCTCATGCCATCTTTTAGGATTGTCTTCTATCTTCTTCTTGATGAGCTTTATCAAGATATTGTTGCTAGACTCAGCTTGACAGTTAGCTTGAGCATAATAGGGAGATGAATTGAGCAATTTAATACCCTAAGATTCCACAAACTCATGCACCTATTTAGATATGAATGAAGTTCCTTGATCCGTAGTGTCCCTTGATCCGTAGTCAAGGTTTGTGGAATACCAAATCTGTGTATAGTATGTTCTTTGACAAACTCAGTTACCTCTCGATGTGTCATATTCTTGAGGGGAATTACTTCAGTTCACTTGGTGAAATAATCAGTAGCCACAATCACAAAACAATGTCCCTTTGACGAAGAAGGATGAATATTGCCAATGAAATCCAATCCCCATCCTCTAAACGGCAATGGCTTTATAATCAAATTCATCGATGAAGCAGGCACCAACTGAACATCCCTAAACTTTTGACACTCTTCACAACCTTTGTAGAAACGAAAGCAATCAACTATCATATTAGGCTAATAACAGCAAGCTCGCTTAAGGAGCCATTTCATCACACGAGCCGATTGATGCGTACCACAAACTCCTTCATGCACCTCTGCCATAGCTAGTCTGGCCTCATCAGAATCCGAGAACATTAAAAGCAATCCATCAATCATCGGACGATACAACTCACCCTCTACCAGTCAACTTGAGTGCCCACCGTCGGACTTTTCTGTCAACTGAACACTTAGAATCCTGCAAATAATTAATCAGATGTGCTCTCCAATCATCCACTTCATCCTTAGCAAATTTTGGACGATCCACGGCCGAAGTAGGATTTTCTCCAAACAAATTGGTCAGACCGGCTGACTGGAAGGTCAGACCGGTTTCCGGAGGCCGGTCGAACCGGTTCCTCTAGGACACAACACTCGGCCTCGTAAAGCGTCAGCTTTCTTTTGTGAAAGTTCCTTTTATGGATGCTATAGCCAGAGGCTCGTTGTGCTAGAGCATTAGCCCTCGGATTATCTTCCCTTGGTATATGATAGATATTAAATTCATCCATGCAAGTTATGATGTCCAAGCATTTATAGAGATAGGCTTCATATTCAATTTGATTATTGGTACACTTGTGATCCAATCAGCAGTGATGCGTTGCATCCTTGTAGCCACCTTGCCATGCCCTTCCCCGCCCTGCTCGCGGGACCCGGCCTCCGGGCCAGTCACCACTGCTCAAGGGTGTCAGCACATCCCCGCAGTTCGTTGTCGCACGCATGAGGAAGCTATCCTCCCCGCAGTTCACCGCCGCTCGCGCGAGCAAGGTGCCCAGCGTCACGACAACAACACTACCGCCACCGCTGCTGTCGGTACACAACAGGAAGATGAGATGAGGAAGAAATGATAATGAAGAAATAAAAATGTAGAGATGAAAAGTGATGTCAAAAGTATATTACAATGATGTGCCACTGGTAATCTTACCAATAATACCCTTATACTACCTATATATACTACCTATACCACATGTCAAGTTTCTAGTAGTATATAATTAATCTTGACTGTCGGATCCTTACATACGAGTCCTTTTCGAATAGTAGTATAAGGTAATATTGTGTACCATAAAAGACCTCTATATTTTTTGGCATCAAATTTTTATTGGGCCGGTTCTATAGGGTTTTGACACTATTATTTGTATATTGGGTTTTGGGTCATTACGTCAGCTTACATAAGCCACAAAGACAATTTTTAGGGGGCGGGCCTCGCGGGTTGCATTAATTACCTACCCCACCTGCATATCAAGGCAGATCATTGGAGCGATTCACCAAATTCTCATCTGAAGCTACCTGTGTTTTTTTTATGTGTGTGTGTGTGTTTTATAGGACTCCTCAGCTTCAAATGGAGAAGCTGGAGCTCGGAGCCATACCAAACGGCTCTCATTCCATCTGAGCTGAACACATGTGCCACAATGGCTCAGAGTTGGCACATTAGCTCGGTATTACATTTTGAGTGCTGTGCGTGTGACGACGAGTATTACAATAATGTCTGCAGCGTATAGTCACTTGGTTGCTATCGTATACACGTCATGTAGCGATCGAATCCCTTTGATATTATATAGGAAAAAGGATAAAATGTAATGAGCAAGGTAGCACTCCCCTTCAAAAGTCTTGCAGCGCAGCTAGCTGATTCGATTGCCTCTAGCATGTTCACCAAGCTTCTTTGTTCTGAAATGGAGTGGAACTTAAGTAAAGTTTAGCTGCTTTTGGAAAGTAACTGCTGGACAAGGAATCTCTGCAGACTTCACCGAGTCAGTATAAAAAAAGGGAAAGTATTCTGTGAGTGCTGCCGTGTGCTATCTTTTCTGAGTGGTAAGGTAAGCGGATTAGTTTTGCTTTTCTTTAAGTAGCTTTCGTGATTCTTGCCCTGACTTTAGTGTTTGCGTGGTGGACCTGCTGTTCTGACGGGACCCAGCAAGACTGACTTCAGACCAGGAATCAAGTACTCGTCTACGATCCATAACATGATGTACATATGAGTAGTATGAGCCTAAGAGCACTACTAGAAAAATGACTTTTCATCCCTAGCCTTAGTACCGGGTCCAGACCGGTCCAGGCGACCAGTCAGACCAGTCAGGCCTCCCAGGCCGACCAGCTGACCGTCGTTCCCGAGATGCCCGTGCCGATCGCCATTGTACCCAGCTCGGTCACCCCTGACCATGTTGGTGAGTATGGGGTCCACCCATCCTCCTTTAACACAATAGCTTACACGTCACCTCCGATTCCCCACAACATCGTTGCATCTAGAGGGGTTTCGAATGACGTGTTTTCTGATTTGCACCGCATTCAGAACGGCAACCCACCCCATGCGAGTGCTGTGAATACTTCAGCCTAAGAGCACTCAGAGATACCCTCCTTGCGCGAGATTAGGAAATTCAGAGAGAAGGTGCTAGCTCTAATGCAAAGCAAATACGGCATAGATAGTTCCAAATTATATCAAAAGCCGTATCAAGCTGATTTTGACTATGTGCCCTATCTGGTCGGTTGGCGCATGCTCGATTTTGTTAAATTTAGTGCCGAAGATAACCGGACTACTTGGGAGCATATTAGTCAGTATCTAGCTCAATTAGGTGAAGCAGGTTACTATAATGCTTTACGTGTTCATTTATTTTCTTTATCATTAATTGGAACTGCTTTCGCTTGGTATTCTTCTTTAGCTCCCGGCTCTATTGATTCATGGGAACAATTAGAGCAGAAATTCCACGATCACTTCTATACTGGGAACTTCCAATTGAAGTTGACAGATTTGACATCGGTTAGGCAAGGAAAAGAAGAATCTGTCTTTGATTACGTAAGGCGATTCAAGGAAACTAAAAACCGCTGTTTTAATTTGTCGCTTACCGATAGTGATTTGGCCAACCTTGCGCTTAAAGGTTTAAGACCCACCATTAGAGATCGGCTAGAAGGCTTTGAGCTTCACAATATTGCGCAAGTATTAATGAAGGCTTCAACGATGGATCATAGAATTGCGAAATAAAAGGATAACTTCAAGTCGCGTCGGTCTAATATGCATGCCATAGAGTATGATTCCGATAGCTCAAACGACGACGACAATGAAGTTTACATCATTGAATTTGTTTGTCCTTCTAAAGCTAAGTCTTTCTCTTGTGCATCACTCAAGCCGGCTCAAAAGAGTCAGCAGGAGGAGGTAAAATTTACTTTTGATATTTCCAAGTGTGATCACATTTTTTATGAATTACTCAAGCTTGGACACTTAAAAATAACCCATACCATGCCTCCACTTGAAGAACTGAAAAGGAAAGCATATTGTAAGTTTCATAACAGTTTTTTCTCATGCTACTAACGATTGCAATGTGTTTCATCGACAGCTTCAATCGGCTATAAATGAAGGCCGGTTGACTTTCCATGAGATGCAAGTGGACAAGACGCCATTCCCTGTCAACACAATGGATATTCAACAACCTAAGGTACTGGTTCGGCTACACCAAGCTGAAGCAACCAAGGGGGAAAATGTGGTAATTGGGGAAGAAAAGCCCGATTTGAGAGCCAAGGAGTCGACAAGGGAGGTGGGGTATGAGAAGGCTCCTGATGGTAGGAAATCATTCAAAATTACTGTGAAAGCCTCTGGACACGGGGGGCAAGCCTCACACTTGGAATCTGGTCAGAAACCGACCGGGCCAGTCGGTCAGGCTGGACCGGTCAGATCGGTTTAGGAGACTGGTCAGACCAATCTGACACAGGGTCACCCCCGAATGTTAAAACATAAGCGCCCGGAGATTGGGACATGGAAGCTCAACGTGGCAAAAGATCAGGGGAGAATCCTTACGGAAAAAATCACCTTTGATATGCTTATGAACAAGTATACCAAGGAAAAGGTCGTTACAAGCCATCGAAAAGAGAATGAGGTCACCCGCGCGCCAAGAAAAGCGAGGTTCGCCGTCGAGAGTGGTTGTCAGGCAGAAGGATGACCAAGTGAGACAAAGGTAGCATCCCTCCACATCTGGGGCTCCTCAGGCGTCAAATCCTTCATGCCCGGTGTGGGATGATAATGGGTGATATGGGTGCCATATCAGTCTGTGCAGTGGCCATCTTTCCAGCTTTGGACAGAATCTCACATCCCGTGCACAGTCGATGGGCTCCTCACCTATCTTGCTAGGGTCAGCAAACCCGACCGACAAGACCAGTCTACCCTGACCGGTCAGACCGGTCTGTCCAGACACCGCATGGCACTCCCCCTATGAAGGTGTATCATCCCAAGAAAAGGGAAGGGGAAGTCCAGAAGGTAGAAGCAGACCCAAGGAAGGGCAAAGAAGAAGCCGTCATACAGATTGGGTCTATGAAGGTTCCCATTGAAGCTAATGCAAAAAGATCGATTCATATAAGCAATCCAGTCTTAGCTCCTGTTCAAAAAATGTCCCCTGCCAATGATCATGAAGCTAGCAGTAGTGGATCAAATCCTAAATACTTTTTACCTCAGTGGTGTCCTCCCGGGTTGATCCGCACGCAAAGGAGGAAGTTGCAGAGGCTCAGGTTGCAGGAAACGAGGGAACATGAGCTAGAGGAACAGAGGGACGATGCGTTCAACAAGTACAGACCCATGGCACCACAGAAGGAGTGGAGAGCAAAGGCCGACGCCAAAGCTACACCGGTCAGACTGATTGAAGCATCTGAGCCAGCTCCTGAACCAGTCAGACCAGTCCAGGAACCGGTCAGACCGGTCTTTTAGATACACCGTCCATTTCTGCTCTTTTTGATCCTATGGCTTGTGATGACGAGTTGGCATCGGTCCATGATACAGAGGATGATGAGCAACTTGTTGATTACAGTTCTTCGCCTGAGAGGATGATGCTGGACATAAATGTGGTGCATATGTCAATGGATGGATATGTACTCTCCGAGGAGGATGTGGCTCACCCTGACTTTGGGCCTAAGGAAGCGGTGTTCTAGAAGCCTAAAGCCACTGAAAATCATCTGAAGGCGCTTTATATGCGAGGTCACATCAATGGGAAGCCCATTTCTCGGATTTTGGTTGATGGAGGGGCGATTGTCAACTTGATGCCCTATTCTTTATTCAAGAAATTGGGGGGTTCAGATGAGGAGCTAATCAAGACCAAAATGACTGTCAGCGGTGTGGGAGGAGGCGAGCCTATGGGAGCAAAGGGCATTGTCTCTATGGAGCTCACCATTGGGAGTAAGACGTTGGCCACTACTTTTTTCATCGCCGAAACCCAAGGTAACTTCAGTTTAATCTTGGGTCGTGATTGGATACATGCGAATCAATGCGTTCCTCCTACTTTGCATCAATGCTTGATTCAGTGGGTTGGCGATGAAGTAGAGATCGTTCATGGTGATACGTCGGCTTGTGTTGCTGTGGCCGATAGTACTACCATGGCTACTCATGATAATGTTAGGTGCTCATCCGGCATAGACATTTCCGATTGTGAGTACATTAGCTGTAAAAAAGATGGCTTTCTCGCTGCTGTACTAAAGCTGATTGGTGATCAACTAGCTTATCATGTATGATGTAATGGATGTAAATTTAGAATGGCTACAACTGAGGTTAGAACACTATCGGGCGCAAAAGAATGATGTGTGAGGCAATTGAACACTACTAGAGCACTGGCCTTCCATCCAACCCCTTTTTTCTCGGTTAACATTGGGCCCATGACTAAAGGACCTTTAGTCCCGGGTCAAAAGTGAGTCACCGAAAGGACACCGATGGGAGGGGTTCTAGTCCCAGTTGAAAAGAACTGGCAGCGACGCCCCTGCCCCCTTTTGTCCCGGTTGGAACACCAAGTGGGACAAAACACACAGGGGTGCGGATAGGGGTCTCATCACGAAGTCCTTATCTCTTCTCCACCCGCGCGCACATGTCCTAGTCCTTATCCTCTCCCTGCTTTCTTCTCCCACTACCCAAGTCCTTGATTTCTTCTTCTTCCTCCTCCTCTCCCTCAAACGCAGGTGGCCACACCCTACCCCTGCTACCCCTCCCCTTCCCCCTCTGCTTGCCTCTCACTGGGAGTGAGGAACGGCAGCAGGGTGAGGGCAGGGCTGGCGCGTGGGGGCGGAGGCACTTGAGGCGTGGGTGAGGGTGTGGGCGGCCAAGCAGCAGGTGGGCGGAGGAGTGGGCGTGAGTCGAGGCGCGTGGGGGAGGCAGCTGCAGAGGCGGAGGCCGGGCGCGGGGGAGGTGGCAGCCAGGTGGTGCGTGCATGGTTGAGGCGGCCGGGCATGGTTGAGGCGGAGGCAGAGCAGGATGGACGCAGGCGGAGGCTAGGCTGGTGCCGACCGGGCGGTAACACCAACCGGAACTAAAGGACCCCTCTTTTGTCTTGAAAAAAATTATCCCGGATGGTTTTGGGAGAAATTTGAGGCCTACCAACCGGAACTAAAGGTGAGTTTTCTAGTAGTGAAACTTTCCTACCAATCTTGCAAGAATGGCATGAATGCGAGAGTGACTTATTACACTGAAAATCTAAAGTCTGAAGGACCTGAGATAGGGAATCGGAGCCTGGGTGCCCATGCCGCTGGTGCCACAAATCCACCGAGGTTGTTGACGAAGCAGTGAATGCCTGAGCTTGTGGCAGCAACAGTGGGTAAAGGTCACCCTGACTCTAACTGCAGAGCTTCACCATGCGCGTTTTAAGGTCCTTATTGGAAAAACTGTCAGGGTCAAATTCAATGGAAACATTATTGTCACACATAAGCTTACGCATAGAAATAAGATTTTTAATCATGTGTGCAGAAATGAGGATGTTGTTGAGGAGCAGTGGTGAAGAATAAATCAGCAACAAAGGGCTAGCGGTGTGGGTGATAGGAAGTTGAGTGCCGTTGCCAATAGTGATAAAAGAGGAGATACTTAAAGGACGAGGAGAAGCAAGTATACTAGGCATGGAGGACATGTGTGTAGATGCTCTCGTGTCAAAGTACCACTCAGCAATGCTTGGAGGAAGCGGAGTGGCGAAGCTGGCGGACTGCAAGGCGCTATAGAGGGTGCTATTGACCCAGGAGCCATTGTTGGAGTCGACTAGGGTAGGGAGGTGATGCTAGTGTTGGGCCATCATCGGAAGGTAACTGATACTATGTAATAGGAAATTGGATCAACCACACTTGTATTGATCTGTTTAGACTCATATGTATATACATGTACACACAGGAGAACAAGATAGCTATCAAGCTCTAACTAAACCCTGAACTATCGACGAGAGCGCTGGGAGCCACGTGCATCATGGGCAACGCGGTACGTGGCGAGCGCGGAACGCGTCGCATGCATCTGTTTCGGAGGGTCTTGATCAGTGTCACACCGGGTTTTAAAACAAAACCAAGTGTTATTTATATGTATGCCAGGATCATGTTTCATACATATAGTGACATCATTAGTGAATAACAACAACAATATCACGTAAAGAAATATAAATAATGACTTACGTGTCTATCAGAGATATGTAGCTTAATCCTTGAAACGGAGGCTCCAAACTTCACAAGCAAATGACTGGGGATTGCGTACACCTAGAACTCAGAATCATCTTCACAACAACTTTATAGCAGCTTCTTTCTTCTGAGCAATGTTGGTTATAGCAAGGGTAAGCACATGTCATACTCAGCGAGTGTGGGGAAAATATGAATGTAAGGCTTAAACAAGGAAAGGCTTTCTGCTTTACTGCGATAAGAAATTTAGTTTGTTAATTTTCTTAGTACCTGAGCAGTAAGGTATAAGTATATGCCAACTCACATTTAACTTAAACATAAGCTATAAGTATATGGCATAACCATAACCACGATTTAAGTTCATCTTGAAGTATATTAATCATGTGAGGGTCCAGGCCGCTCTTGACTATGAGGATGGCTGATCGATCAGTTTTACATCTCCGCAGACACTAGTAGAAAATTGAATTTCGATCCTCCCCTATTAGTCCCAGTTATTATAAAAGGCCCCACGAGATATTATAAAAGGATTGCATCCCCTATAAAGTCAGATGCAATGTGTAGGTGGGATGGGAAGGAAGCTCCACGCGAGGCTTCGAGGTTGTGGGGTTCTCGAATCCCACGGACCGCGCACACGCATATTTCGCGACGTGCGGGTGTGGGAGGCCTCCTGAGGACCCAGGATAAAAGATACCCCTTTTATCTACCCACATGTCGTGTAAAAGTTCAAAGAACTTTGGACCTAACCATACGGTGCTAGCTAAGCACCATACCACACTTCCGAGATGATCGGGCCATAGCAACTATCACCCACCAGCACTGATGAAAGCCATTGGCCTCATCAATAACTCCATATGTTCTTCAGCAGCTGAACAACCTGTGTGCATCTATACATAGGCACATTGATGTGAACATTCATCGAGCAACCTGTGCTACAGTATACTGGTAATGAACAACCTGCCCTGGAGCCTTGCGTAGTCTTCCAACGTGTAACCCATCGTCTCTCTAGCTAGCTAGCTCTCTCAACGACTGTGGGACGAGAGATCAGGACGAGGAGGCGACTGGGGATTTGGGATTTGAGAGTTGCTTAGAAAGGTCGCTTGTCGCGGTCTTGTTAATTATACATCGCTCATGGGGAGAGTCGACCTCGCAAAACGGTTGGAGGAAGCGGTATGACCGGTTCCTCTGGAGCATAACCCTCGACCTCGCAAAATGTCAGTTTTCTTTGACGGTTTCTGAACATTATAACCAGCTTGATGTGCCAGAGCATTAGCCCTATGATTGTCTTCCTTTGTACATGATAGATAGTAAATTCATCTAAGCAAGATATGATATATAGGCATTTATCAATATAAGTGATTATAATCTTAATGCATCTAATCACGTCATTAGCAAAAATACCGGTCAATTAGAATCTTCTTAATATATATATATATATATATTTAATTTAATGAATGCATATATATAAAAAAGATTTAGATCCCATTTGCATCCTTGGAATTGATTCTAATAATCATAATTTAGACACAAATTAATTAAGCTAATATAATTGTATATGGAATATATTTATATATTATTGTTGGCCATATGGGAGAGATATTTACATGTTGTACTTCTGCTATAGGGAGGTGAGTTGAAGAGCATGCTATAAGAATTGAATTCCATTATAATAATCATAATCTATAGAATCAATTTCCATCTTCCACCCTCATGAATTTAAGATAGGCTTATATCTAAAGTTTGGAAAGTTGTAGAATTCCAGATCCCAAGATAAATTAATCTACTCCATGAAGTAGATTCTAATTTCTTCAAAATGAAGGGATCCAAACGGGGCCTTGGTGATTCCCATATAAAAAGTATATATGGGGTATTTACGCAGCTGCAGAGCCGGGAAGGCAGGGAGACGCGACGACCGGGAGGACCCGTGTCGTCGAATCGTTTTGTCCGACTTCATCAACTCAGTAACTCATGCACGTAGGTGACGGCAAACCAAACGATGAGATGGTGGAGATCGACTCCGGCGTCGTCGTCTACCATGACTTTGACTCACAGAATTGAAGGAGACAATCATCGGTAGCAGACGTCAAAAAGACTCTGTAATTAAGAGTCGTCTCTGGCGGCGGCACCGGAGTCGTTCTTTAGTCCTCGCTGATGCTACCGTCGTCGGACGTACGCTAGACGTTTTCCTTTGGGACATCGATCGTACACATAATAATCTTGTGAAAATTAGGTGAGTAGATGTATTGTGCTTATGAAGTTGGGTACGAATAATCCATATACGTGGATTAAATTTAAGCTATATATTATCTATTATTCTTTCATTTTAATTTGTCATAAGACAAACTTTTATAATTGACTATCAGAAACTTTGATTATTAGCTATATGTGGCCTAATTTTTCCACAAGTTTTTATTTCTTGTATCTCGATAAATTACTAGCCTGTGCTGGAGGATCTGTTGATGGACTAGCTAGCTAGTGTATATTAGTCGTGGCTGGCGCACACAGAGAACACAGATTAAACATTCGCATCTGATAATAATCATGTGCAAGCAGTTAGCCCTCGTGCTCACGCTGCTTGCCATCTCTTTGGGCCATGCCGCCGCAGCCGCGTCTGTCAGGATGAAGGTCATGCACGTCGACGCCGGCCGCGGCCTAACCAACCGCGAGCTGCTCCAACGCTTGTCGTCGCGGAGCAAGGCCCGAGCCGCACGGTTACTCCCCAAAGCGGCCAGCGCCCCGGTGACACCGGGGGCGATCCCCGGCGCCGTCCCGGACACCGAGTACTTGGCGCACCTGGCCATCGGCACGCCGCCGCAGCCCGTGCAGCTGACGCTCGACACGGGCAGCGACCTCGTCTGGACGCAGTGCCGGCCGTGCATCTCCTGCTTCCGCCAGGCCCTTCCTTACTTCGACCCGTCCCTCTCCTCCACGTTCGCCGGCGTCCCTTGCCGCTCCACGGCGTGCCAGAGCCTGCGGAAGCCGTCGTGCGTGAGGTCCCCGAGGGGCCAACAGGCTTGCGCCTACTCCTACTCCTACGCCGACGGCTCGGTGACGATCGGGCGCATCGAGGCAGACACGGTCACGTTCGACGGGCACACCGCCACCGCCGTGACCGGCGTGTCCTTCGGGTGCGGTCACGATAACACCGGCATTTTCGAGTCCAACGAGACCGGCATCGTCGGCTTCGGCCGCGGTTTCCTGTCTCTGCCGTCACAGCTCAAGGTGGGCAACTTCTCTCACTGCTTCACCACGATCACGGGTGCGGCGGCACCCAGCGCCGTCCTGCTCGGCCTGCCAGCGAACCTCTACAACAGCGCCCGTGGCGTCGTGCAGACAACCCCGCTCGTCAGGAACCCGCCTAGGAATCCAAACTTTTACTACGTCTCGCTGAGAGGCATCACCGTCGGCTCGACGAGGCTACCGGTGCCCGAGTCCGCCTTCACGCTGAGAGACGATGGGGACGGCGGCACGATCATCGACTCCGGCACCGGCATGACGTCGCTGCCCGAGGACGTGTACAAGCTCATGCGCGAGGCGTTCGTTGCCCAGGTGAGGCTCCGCGTGTACAACGTGCGTTCGCTCTCCCAGCTCTGCTTCGCGGCGCCGTCGTCGTCGACGGCGAAGCCCGACGACGTGCCCAAGCTGCTGTTCCACTTCGAGGGCGCGACGCTGGACCTGCCGCGGGAGAACTACATGTTCGACGCCGTGGAGGAGGGACGCTCCATCACCTGCCTTGCTATCAACGCTGGTGGTGGCAGCATGACTATAGTAGGCAACTATCAGCAGCAGAACATGCACGTGCTCTACGACCTGGCCAATGGCAAGCTATCCTTCGTTCCGGCTCAGTGTGAGAAGCTTTAAGGCTCTCTCTCTCACAGCTGCATCGTCCTGGCACCGACTGCTTTGCGTATACGTGGCACTGCCACCATTCACGCTGTGCTTACATTACCGTATCTATGCTATATCCGTGCATAACCGCATGCGATAATAAGAATAAAAGGGTTGCTTATCCCGTTGCCACAATAAGCTTACTTTGCCTGTACCCATATATGTCATTTCTCCACCACCCGAAATATACATCGATACTATACACAGTAAGAGAATTGAGGTCAGTTTTCTACCAGAGCTGTTTCCCGTACCCCCCCCCCCCCCCCCCATCGAGGGTCCACATGTTGTGTCAATCCGGGCAAAAATAACGACGAGTGGTAGGGGAGAACGATTTGGTCATCCTCCTGCAGTGCATTCTCACCGTTTTTTTTCACCGAGCCTGCTGACCCCAGCCTTAAGGCTGTCCGCACCGGGACCGCTAAACGATACTCCAGTACCGCGGTAGCAGAAAAACCCCGCACCACGGTACTGGGAGGCCTCCGGTACATCAGCGGACGGCCGATGGTTCACTACTTCTAGCGGATGCCCAGGCGCTCGCTACCCACCTCCCAAGGCCGCCAACCCCAACGGCCACCTACCTCGCGCCTCCGCTGGACCCCCCGCCGGACCGGCGCTGCCGCTGGACGGCCGCCGGTGGTTTTGTCGCTGCCGGATCCGTCGGGAAGGAGGAGGGGGCAGCGGCGAGGAAGGAGGATCCACCGGTCTTTTCCTCCGTCCCCTCCCCTCTCGAAGTCCCAATCCCTCTGCCTCCTTTCCCTTTTGCCTTGCCGTAGGTTTAGACTGTTGGAGTTGTTCCAAATTCACTCCAGGAAATAGGCCGACCTTCCCGACCCTTTACACTCAGGGTCTGGCGAGGCGGAGGATCTCCCGACCCCGGGACTCGGGGCCGGGCGAGGCGGAGCGTCTTCCGACCCTTGGACTTTGGGGTCGGACGAGTCGGAGCATCTCCCGACCCCAGGACTCGGGGTCGGGCGAATCGAAGATCGACCCTCAAGGGGTCAGGCGCATCCGACCCCAGGCTTGGGGTCGGACGAGGCGAAGTCCCAGGCGCACCCGACTCCAGGACGAAGGACTCAAGGTCGGACGAGGAGGAGTTCCATCCTCACACGGGACCAAGAGTCCGTACCGCACATTACCCCCTGTCTGGGTTTCGGTACTATATATACTAGCACCCTTGCTAGGGTTTCACGCGACAGACAGAAGAAATAGAAGAGAGACAGAGAGATTCTCTTGTAAGCCGCCGTAGGCGTGTAACCCCAAACTCTTGATATAGTGAGATTGTTGTCAGCTGGTGCCCGTGGTTTTTCCTCTTCACATTGAAGGGGTTTTCCACATAAATCGTGTGTCTCCTGTGCGGTTTGATTCTTTACTTCTTATTCCATACGCCGTTCGTTCCTAACAAGTGGTACCAGAGCTTTGGTTGCTGTTTGGATTTCATGTCGTCGTCGATGAAGTTTGATCTACCGCTGCTGAACTACGACACGCGGTTCTCGCTATGGCAAGTCAAGATGAGGGGAATTCTGGCGCAAACTCACGATTATGATGAGGCGCTGGATAGCTTCGGGAAGAAGACGAAGACCGCGTGGACTCCAGAAGAGATCCGCAAGGATCAGAAGGCTCTCGCCTTAATACAGTTGCATCTTCATAATGATATTTTGCAGGAGTGTCTGAAAGAAAAAACTGCTGCAGAACTATGGCTGAAACTGGAATCAATCTGTATGTCCAAGGACCTAACCAGTAAGATGCAGATGAAGATGAAGCTGTTCACCTTGAAGATGAAGGAGGAAGATTCAGTGATGAGCCACATCGCTGAGTTCAAGAAGATCGTCGCTGATCTAGTATCAATGGAGGTGAAGTATGAAGATGAGGACTTAGGTCTTTTACTGTTATGTTCTTTGCCAACTTCGTATGCAAATTTTCGTGACACCATACTCTTGAGCCGTGATGAACTAACCTTAAAGGAAGTTTATGAGGCTCTCCAGTCAAGGGAGAAGATGAGAGGTATGGTGCAGAATGACAGGACGTCGTCCTCCAGGGGCGATGCTTTGCTCGTGAGAGGCAGAACTGATAACAGATCCTCCAATGATGATGGAAGAAAAAATTATGAAAGGAGAGGCCGTTCAAAGTCCAAGCCGCATGGTAATAAGAAATTCTGTGTTTATTGCAAGCTAACAAATCACAATGTTGAGGATTGCAGAAAAGTACAGAATAAGGAGAAGAAGAAAACCAAGTCGGCTGGTAAGGTCTCTGTTGCTGCTGCCGTATCTGATGAAGAATCTGGAGATAGTCTGGTGGTATTTGCCGGTTGTGTTGCTAGTCATGATGAATGGATTCTTGATTCCGCATGTTCATTCCATATTTGCATTAACAGAAATTGGTTTAGCTCTTATAAGTCTATGCCGAAAGGGGATGTTGTGCGGATGGGAGATAATAGCCCGTGTGATATTGTGGGGATTGGTTCGGTTCAGATCAAGACTCATGATGGCTTGACTCGCACTCTGAAAAACGTCAGGTACATACCAGGGATGTCCAGAAATCTTATTTCATTGAGCACGCTTGATGCAAAAGGTTACAAATATTCCGGTTCGGATGGTGTTCTGAAGGTATCAAAAGGTAATCTCGTCTGCTTAAAGGGTGATCTCAATTCTGCAAAATTATATGTCCTTAGAGGGTGTACTTTACTTGGTTCTGATTCCGCTGTTGCTGCTGTTACTAATGAGGAACCTAGTAAAACTAACCTTTGGCATATGCGTCTGGGACATATGAGTCACCATGGTATGACCGAATTGATGAGAAGAAACCTACTGGATGGCTGCACTTCGAGTAAAATGAAGTTTTGTGAGCACTGTATTTTCGGGAAGCATAAAAGGGTACGTTTCAACACTTCTGTTCACACCACAAAAGGTACTCTTGATTATATTCATGCTGATTTATGGGGGCCTTCCCGTAAGCCTTCGCTTGGTGGTGCTCGTTACATGCTCACAATTATTGATGATTACTCTAGAAGAGTATGGCCTTATTTTCTGAAACAGAAAGATGATACCTTTGCCGCCTTTAAGGACTGGAAAGTCATGATTGAAAGGCAAACTGAAAGGAAGGTGAAATTGCTTCGCACTGATAATGGTGGAGAATTTTGTTCGCGTGAATTTAATGATTATTGCAGAACAGAAGGCATTGTAAGGCATCACACCATACCCCATACTCCACAACAGAATGGTGTGGCCGAACGCATGAACAGATCCATCATATCCAAGGCCCGTTGCATGCTGTCTAATGCCAGGATGAGCAAGCGATTTTGGGCTGAAGCTGCTAATACTGCCTGTTACTTGATCAACAGGTCGCCTTCTATTCCACTAAATAAAAGAACTCCCATTGAGGTATGGTCTGGTACGCCTGCTGATTACTCACAGTTGAAAGTTTTTGGATGCACTGCATATGCTCATGTTGATAATGGAAAATTGGAGCCTAGAGCTGTTAAATGTCTTTTCCTTGGTTATGGTTCGGGTGTCAAAGGCTATAAATTGTGGAACCCGGAAACAGGAAAGACCTTTCTAAGCAGAAGTGTTATTTTCAATGAATCTGTGATGTTTACTGACAGCTTGCCCTCAGACAAAGTTCCAGACAACGCACTGCAGCGTATGCGTCTGCAGGTGGAGCAAGCTCGTGATGATACTGATAAACCCGACCCCTTGGTCTCGGGGTCGGATGCGCCAGACCCATCGGCTCCAGGGTCGGTTGTCTCTGATGCGCCAGACCCCTTGGCTCCGGGGTCGGCTGATGCACAAGCGCCAGACCCCTTTACTCCGGGGTCGGATGTTGCTGAAGCGCCAGACCCCTTGGTCTCGGGGTCGGCTGATGCTCATGATGATGTCCAGCAAACTCCAGAGGAGGATCTACCCATTGCTAAACGCAAGTCCAAAAGGACAGTTGCCCCTCCTAACCGTCTCATTGAAGAATGTAATTTGTCTTACCATGCTTTGAGTTGTGCTGAACAGGTGGAGAATGTTCATGAGCCCGCAACCTATAAAGAAGCCATTCATTGTGGCGATACTGAAAATTGGATTTCGGCTATGCATGAGGAGATGCAATCTCTTGAGAAGAACAGTACATGGGAACTTGTACCTTTGCCTAAGAATAAGAAGGCCATCCGCTGCAAATGGATCTTCAAAAGAAAGGAGGGTTTATCTCCAAGTGAGCCTCCAAAGTATAAGGCAAGGTTAGTTGCTAAAGGCTACAGCCAAATTCCGGGTGTTGACTACAATGATGTGTTCTCTCCAGTGGTAAAACACAGTTCAATTCGCACTTTCCTTAGTGTTGTTGCTTCACATGATCTTGAGCTTGAGCAGTTAGATGTGAAGACTGCGTTTTTGCATGGAGAGCTCGAGGAGGACATATACATGGACCAACCAGAAGGTTTCATAGTGCCTAGCAAGGAGAAATATGTGTGCAAGTTGAAGAGATCCTTGTATGGTTTGAAACAGTCCCCTCGACAGTGGAACAAAAGGTTTGATTCATTTATGTTATCACACAGTTTTAAAAGATCTAAGTATGATAGCTGTGTTTATATCAAGCACGTTAATGGATCACCTATATACTTGCTGATATACGTTGATGATATGCTGATTGCGGCCAAGAGCAAAACTGAAATAAATAAATTAAAGAAGCTATTGAGTAGCGGTTTTGATATGAAAGATCTTGGTAGTGCTAAAAAAATTCTTGGTATGGAAATTAGGAGAGACCGAAATTCTGGTTTCCTCTTCCTTAGTCAACAGAATTATATCAAGAAAGTTCTTCAGCGTTTCAACATGCAAGATGCCAAGGCTGTAAGTACTCCTATTGCACCTCACTTCAAGTTGTCAACTGCTCAGTATCCTAGTACAGATGCAGAGGTCAAAGACATGTCAAAGGTTCCTTATTCAAGTGCTGTTGGGTCTTTGATGTATGCCATGGTTTGCTCTCGCCCAGATTTGTCATATGCTATGAGCCTTGTTAGTAGATATATGTCTAATCCCGGCAAAGAACATTGGAGGGCAGTTCAGTGGATTTTCAGATACCTCAAAGGCACAGCAAATTCCTGTTTAAAGTTTGGAAGAACTGATGAGGGTCTTGTTGGCTATGTGGACTCAGATTATGCTGCTGATCTGGACAGGCGAAGATCACTCACAGGCTATGTGTTTACTGTTGGCAGTTGTGCTGTGAGTTGGAAGGCTACTTTACAGTCGGTTGTTGCTTTGTCTACTACAGAAGCAGAATATATGGCGATTTGTGAGGCGTGCAAAGAATTGATTTGGCTGAAAGGTTTGTATGCCGAGCTTTGTGGAGTTGAATCTTGCATAAGTCTGCACTGTGACAGTCAAAGTGCAATTTACCTCACTAAAGATCAAATGTTCCATGAAAGAACTAAGCACATTGATATCAAGTATCATTTTGTGCGTGATGTGATCGAAGAAGGTAAGCTGAAGGTATGCAAAATTAGTACTCATGATAATCCTGCTGATATGATGACAAAGCCTGTTCCCGTTACTAAGTTTGAGCTGTGCTCGGGCTTAGTCGGTTTAATTGGATAGTCCAAGAGACTATTGTTGGCACCAGTGGTTTTCTTGTCTTTGTTCTATTCAGGATGAAGGGTTGATGATACAAGATGAATTTGTCTCAAGGTGGAGTTTGTTGGAGTTGTTCCAAATTCACTCCAGGAAATAGGCCGACCTTCCCGACCCTTTACACTCAGGGTCTGGCGAGGCGGAGGATCTCCCGACCCCGGGACTCGGGGCCGGGCGAGGCGGAGCGTCTTCCGACCCCTGGACTTTGGGGTCGGACGAGTCGGAGCATCTCCCGACCCCAGGACTCGGGGTCGGGCGAATCGAAGATCGACCCTCAAGGGGTCAGGCGCATCCGACCCCAGGCTTGGGGTCGGACGAGGCGAAGTCCCAGGCGCACCCGACTCCAGGACGAAGGACTCAAGGTCGGACGAGGAGGAGTTCCATCCTCACACGGGACCAAGAGTCCGTACCGCACATTACCCCCTGTCTGGGTTTCGGTACTATATATACTAGCACCCTTGCTAGGGTTTCACGCGACAGACAGAAGAAATAGAAGAGAGACAGAGAGATTCTCTTGTAAGCCGCCGTAGGCGTGTAACCCCAAACTCTTGATATAGTGAGATTGTTGTCGGCTGGTGCCCGTGGTTTTTCCTCTTCACATTGAAGGGGTTTTCCACGTAAATCGTGTGTCTCCTGTGCGGTTTGATTCTTTACTTCTTATTCCATACGCCGTTCGTTCCTAACATAGACGGCAGACCCAGGAGCCGCCACGGCCATGGACGCCGCCGCCTCCGAGATCAGCAACTGGAAGGTGCTCTCCACGGCATCCGGCTGCGGGGGCGATGCAGCCGCCGCCGACAACAGCGAGGTCGTGGTCGTCTCCGGCGGGGGCGGCGATGTCCTCCACGTCCACGAGAAGGCCCGATTCTTGAAGTTACCGTTGCGCGCGGTGTAACCTGGGGCGAAGATGGAAGTCAAGCCGAGGTGGTAAATGGTCTGATTGAAGCGCAAAGCGAGGGGCTTGCCCCAGATAAAGATTGCATTTGATGATAAGGTCTGTTGAGTACATCTGTTGCACATTTAGCTGATACGAAGGCTTAATGCATTTGTTCAGTAGTTTTTCTGATGGAGGTAATTTGTTATGAGAATTGCTGGATAAATTCTGATGGAGAACAGGGCAGTTGGGATCGGTCACGAGTTCCTGAGCCTGACAGTAGAGAAGATGGTGGAGGTGGAGAAGTTCAGTGTTGGGGATCTGCCCAAAATCCACCCTTTGTCCGTGTCCAGGTCTTAGCTCGCCCAACCAAACGCTGAATCCCGCTAGCTTCGGACAAGGTCAAGATTATGAGCTGGCTTCGGGTGGGCGTCGCCCGAGGTTAGGTTGTTTACCAGATGACTAACCAAGATTTACCATATGTTTTCCCAAGACTTTTGTACGCAGGATGGGAGGAGATGTCATCAAGGAAGTTTCCCGTCAGAGCTGGCTTCGTTGAGGTTGCGAGGGGGGAGCACGCTGAAGCTAAGCAAACCTCGATGACGAAGCTAGGAGCACCATGTGATGTGGACGACAGGGGAGCACGCTGAAGCTAAGCAAACCTCGATGACGAAGCTAGGAGCACCATGTGATGTGGACGAC
>NC_028457.1:39559828-39572742 GCF_000263155.2 Setaria italica
TGCGCGATCGTGTTGTGTAATAGAGTAAAATTACCCCTTTGTAAGGCATATGCTTGGGATTTAGTGGTTGGGTGGGGGTACTCTCAGCTTATAAAAGTGACCCTGCGTGGCACTATAAAAGGAGATGAGCCGCCCACTGTAATGGATTAATTGTTCATTGATAAGACTGCAAGCAAATGAAATTGATGTCCATCCTTAGCTGAGGTTAAGCGTTACCAATCACTCCTCTGAGTTGCGATCTCACTTCCTCCGAGGTTAGATCCCAACATTCGGCGCCTACCGTGCTCAGGCCACCAACAAACCCACGATGCCCCCACAAAGAAAGAAGAAAACCACAATGGCACCTGAAGTTGACGAAGATAGACAACTCATCCCATCTGAGCCATCGCAACAGGTCGTGTCAGACAAAGAAGAGCATTGTGCACGCATCGAACAAGTTCTGAAAGCAATGAAGGCAAGGGCCGTACCAGAGGCCGCACGTGACAACCACCAACCCACTGATGCCGAAGACAGAAACACCACTGACACAGAAGACGAGCTGCTCTCGGTCTTAAGGCAGTTGGAGGAAGTCAAAAGGCAGAAAGCACGTTTCACGGAGCAAATGCAAGCTCAAAGAGCGGCAGCCAATAGACTGGCCATCTTAAACGAAGCCAAAAAACAATTGGAGCAATTGCAACAGGAAATTGCGGAGCTGGAACACATGCAGGGAACTCCACAACAACCACTGCCACAGAACAGCCAGCATCCTAACTTTAACTCTGCACGAGTCATTTACACCAATTCCAACCTCGGCCAACACGACCAGATACCAGCGGCAAGCGCATGCCTGGTCATCGACAAGAGTTCCCCACTGTCGATTGGGCTCTAGACAGCACCTTGGCCAATCACATACAAATCAGTAACTCTACCCAAGTTCAATGGTCCGACGGATCCGCGGCAGTTCCTCATGAGCTACGAAGCTACCATCGCCTCGGCCGGAGGGGATGATGTGGTCCTCGCTAAATCGTTCATAATAGCCTGCGAAGGGGCAGCCTTGAACTGGTATTCGATGTTCCCCCCGCTTTCCATATACAGCTGGATGGACCTAAATGCAAAATTAACGCAAAATTTCCAAGGTTTCCACCACACCATCACCAACCAGGCCGACCTGTTCCACTGCAAGCAGAAAGACAAAGAGCCTCTGGCTGGCTACGTAAAGCGATTCGTGCAACTTCGGTCATAGATACTGCAAGCAGATGATTTTGTGGCTATCTCGGCATGTATTGCGGGATTAAGCCCCAATCCCACCACATCGAAGCTAATAAGAAAACCACCAAAAATGATGGAAGCTCTATTCCTAGAGTTGGATAAATACATCAGATCAGACGAAGACCACCGAAATAGAGTGGCAGAAAGAAACAGCCAAAGGCAAACAGAAAAAAACAGAAATTGGCAAGCTTCGCCATACAACCATCCACAAAACAACAACCAGCACCAAAACAACCGCGTAATGACCATCGAAGATACTCACCCCACAAACCAGCCACACAACCACAACCAGGATCAAAGCCACCAACCACAACAACACAACCAATAGCCACCCTTGCATTCATATTCTTCTCCACACTTGCTGAGTACGACATGTGCTCACCCTTGCTATAACTAATGTTGCTCAGAAGAAGAAGCTGCTATGAAGTTGTTGTGAAGATGATGCTGAGTTCTAGGCGTACGCAGTCCCCAGCTGAGTGCCTGTGAAGTTTGAAGTCTTCGTTTCCAGGATTAAGCTGCGTATCTCTCATAGTTTCGTAAGTCTTTATTTGTGTTCCTTTGCGTGATATTGTTGTTGTTATTCAATTATGATGTCACTATATGTATGAAACTCGATCCTGGCATACATATACGTAGCACTTGGTTTTGTTCTAAAACCGGGTGCAACAGTGCCGCCCCCTCCCCTACCTCTCCCTCATCTCCCTCCCTCTCCCTTTTTTTTTGGCACAGGTGGTGGTGGCGGCGGGCGTGGTGGCAGCAACGGCGGCGGGCGTGGTGGCAGCGGCGGCGGCATGGTGGTGGCGGCGGGTGTGGTGGTGGCGGCAGCAGCGGCGTGGTGGTGGTGGCAGCGGGTGGCGGCGGCGGTGGTGGGTTTTTTATATTTTTTGAAATATTGTTTGCCGAATGTTGGTTTGAGCACTTTGCAAAGGGTTCACCGAGTGCTCGATAAAAAAAACATTTGGCAAAGACAGCTTTGCTGAGTCTTATTTTGCTGAGTTCCGTTTTCCGAGTGTAACACTCGGCAAACGTTTTGCCGAGTGTTTTTTTGCCTTTGCCGTGTGCCTGGGAAATCGGGTAGTGATCTAATGAAATGCTGCACCAAACCATTGATATCTATCTATGCGTGTTTGGTGCTGACCTTTGCATCACTGCACATGCATGCTACAATTAATATACATATTTATTTTCATAAAATTAGTATCTTTATTTGGGGAAGCAGGAACCCACATATACTATATACTATAGTTCAAATCCCAGACATGGAGGATTTTTCTGGAACCACTAATACCAATTACAGGAAAATGGAACTAACTACTGAATTCATATAATCAACTTAACAATAACAAATTAAAGGACTGGTAATAAAGCTCAACTCTTGATGCAGAGCATTAATGCTGACCGTGTATGCTTAATTTGCTTCCTTCTTCCTGATTTCATCTCGCCTCTGAGCCTGAGTTTCCGAAGGCTATTAACTTCACTTGCTTAAGCTTTTCCACCACCTCTGCCATGGTTGGTCTCTCCTCCACATCTTCCTTGAGACATCGGACAGCCAACGCGCCTATCCTGTCGAGGCACTCAATGTAACGTTGAGACGTCTGAGCATCCTCACCAGAGAAGATGTCTCTGTCATACATCTTCCATCCGTTGCCCTCCTTCTTGCAAGTCTTTACAAAGTTCATGGGGAGGCTGTTGCACCCGTCATACCTGGCCTTCTTTCTGGTGATGAGCTCCAGGAGTACCACGCCGAAGCTGTACACGTCGCTCTTCTCCGTGAAAGAACCAGTGTTGATGTACACCGGGTCAATGTAGCTCATGTCCCCTGACACCGCCCATTTGGCATACCTGCTAGCAATGGACACGAGCTTGGACGACCCAAAGTCCGAGACCTTGGGGTTGAGGTCGTCGTCGAGCAGGATGTTTCCAGACTTCACGTCCCCGTGGATGCGGTTGTTGTGTCCGGCATCATGTGAGTGCATGTAGGTGAGAGCTTCTGCAGAGCCAATGGCAATGTCAAGTCGCATCTGCAAAGAAAGAGAGCCTTGCTTGCCGGCACCGTGGAGCATGTCGGAGAGGCTTCCGTTGGGGATGAACTCAAATACCAGCATGGGGATGCTCGTCTCCAGGCAGCACCCAACGAGGCGCACAATGTTGGTGTGGCTGATGGCGAATTGGAAGATGATCTCGTCGACGAATTCACCCCCTTGCCGGGATTTCTCTCCTTCTACTATGGGTCGTTTAACCGCGACTCGCTTGTTGTCATCGGTGGTGCCTTTGTAGACCATGCCAAAGGCACCTCTTCCAATTTGACGATCTTTCGAGAAGTTGTTTGTGATCTTCCTCAACTCATCTTCCGAGAAGGTGACGATGTTCGCAGCGCCCTCTAGGATTTTACCACCATTTTTGTCAAAGTGCCCTCTCCGAATACGTCGTCTGTACTCCATGTACAGAAGACATAGTAGGATCACCAGAATAGTGAGGGAGACCAATGTAACTGCAAGCACACGAAACATGCGTATCTTTATACTGCTGTTAATCATGTCATTGTCGATTATACCATGGCATGCCAATCGATCAGGAGAGATATAGAAGTATATTTACTCCCTTCAATCTTACTACTTAGTGATATATAGTATATATAAAATATAACCATTCATTATTATCTATAATTTAGTAATTATTACATTGTAAAATGTGATACTTCAAATGGAATGGTTTAGACTTTAAGCTAGTGTCAAAAAGATATTATAGTGATGCCATTTGTGTTTTTTATCTTGATACCCTAATACTACTTTTACTACTCATATATACTACCCACACCATACGTGAAGTTTTCAGTAGTATACTAATCCTTGACCATTGGATGTTTTAATACTAATCCTTTTCGAATAGTAGTGTACTCTAGTATTGTGTACCGCAAAAGACCTTCTGCGTACACTGGAACTAGTTGCTCGTCTCATTTCCTTAAACTGCTTTGGGTTACTTCGTTACCTAATGGCATTAAGAATAATTTCTTTTTATTTCTGTTTATAAAATTGATATTGTATCTGGTCAATTCTAATAGAGAGCCTACAATCTTAATGCTTACTAAATTTGAATAGAAAATAATCATGAAGACTTTTTTATATAATAACAGAGGATTTGACAACAATTCATGAATCCCACCTACTATAGCGATTGCATATCCTTCAATTATGGGCTGGCATCCTTTCTCACTTTTACCATCTCCTTTGTGTCCAAATTTGCATTTGCACTCGTAATCGCCCTGTGTGTCATGGCATTTGCTATTACTGCCACAAAGTTTTTCATAAATCGCAGGATTTGATTTTCGAAGTTTGCACTCGTTAATGTCTGCATAACAGGATTACAGATTGAGGTAGTTAGTTATAGACAAAAAATCAATGATAAACTCATAAGTGATTTCTTTTTGCCACTTGATTACACTAAATAAATTAAGCACATAGGAACCAGTCAGGTAATTGTCTTTATATAAATTATATGTGTTACATAAAGTTGTTTGGCACTGGCAGAGAACTCGGTTCTGGTCCCGGTTCGTAAGGTGCATATCTCCCGAAAATCCATCCGGGATTAACCAGTCGAGATAAAACGGGGATCTTTTGTCCCGGATCCCTCAACCGGGATATAAGATCCCCTTCTAGAACGGGGACCCCCTTCGAGATAAAACGGTCGCCACGCCAGGGGTGGGAGGCAGCCCCATTTTATCCTGGTTGGTAATACCAACTGGGACTAAATGATTTTGCAAAAAACAATTACAAAAAATAAAAAATCTTGGGGGTCCCCGGGAGCCCCCCCACACGCACATGTTGCAAGTCACACGAAATATGTGCGTGCGCGGTCCGTGAGGCTTGAACCCACAACCTCGAGCCTCAAGCGTAGCTTCCTTGCCTTTCCACCTACACACCACATTTGACTATATAGGGGATGCTATCCTTTTGTATTAACTTGTGGAGAACCCTTTAGTCCCGGTTTGTAATACAAACCAGGACTAAAGACACCCTTTTATCCCGGTTGGTATTACAAACCAAGATAAAAAAGGGTCCCCCACATGTGGCTGAAAAAGGGATAAAAGCCCTCGAACCCTTTTATCCGGGTTGATAATACGAACCCGGATAAAAAGGGTCTTTTATCCCGGTTTGTATTAAGAACACGAATAAAAGGGTTCGAGGGCTTTTATCCATTTTCCATCCACCCGTGGGGGACACTTTTATCCCGGTTGGAAACTCCAACCAGGATTAAAAAAAGGGGCCTTTAATCCCGGTTGGTGTCGTGGGCTTTAGTCCCAGGTGGTAACACCAACCGGGACTAAAAGAGACGTTTAGTCCCGGTTGGTATTATCTCTTTTAGTCCCGGTTGGTGTTACCACCCGGGACTAAAGGATCCCCCACGGGTGCTTGAATTTTTCAACCGGGACTAAAGAGTCCCCACAGGTAGATAATTTTTGAACCGGGATTAAAATGTCCCCTTTAATCCCAATTGCAAATACCTACCGGGAGTAAAGAGTGGCGCATCTCTTTTTCTCCCGGGCTTACTTTAACCGGAACAAAAAGGGGAGGATCGAAAGTCAGTTCTCTAGCAGGCTTCTTTGAATATATACCGTAGAGTATGAGTGATGGATTTTAGTGGAACTTTTATCAATTAAAAATCAGAAATAAAAATAAATTTGGTGGTTTTAAAAAACACTTTATTATTGACTAAAAAATATGTGCAAGCAAAAAGAAAAAAAAGAATAAAATTACTAACTTGTGCAGCCATCGGTGACGTAGGGGTTGCCCGTGTAGCCCTTGGAACAATTGCAGAGGTACCCAGGTCCGTGTGCGGCGTTAACACAGAAGCTATTTCTACTGATGCAAGCAGGAGCTGTCGGTGCCCCAGCATAATCCTTTGTTGGTGCCTGGCAAGACATGCCATCCCTGATGGACCAATCAAGCACCATGGGGATGGTTCTGTTTCCAACACGGTCAATAAAGGTCTTGTTATTGGCATCACGTTTGAGATCACTCTGATTGAAGTGGTACCTTATAATAAATAATAAAATATCCAAGTTCATCACAGTATCATAAGATAAGCCATCATGCATCTCGGTAGATAAGCGCAGCTAACTCACCAGTCGTTCTCCCCGATAAAAGCGTAGTTGCAGGGGCTGTATTCCCACGCTAGATTTGTAGGCGTATAGCTCTCGTTGTTCCCCCAGTAGATCTTTATCGTGGAGAGGTTGGTTGGGATGGAACTCTGGCAGCAGCCAAGCCCCGTGCACTCCTCGCCGTCTTCAGCCGCTGCATGCAAGCTGTTGCATGAGGTGATGCAGCCAGTGAAGAAGCTGAAATCCTCTCTGCCGTTTAGAAATGCAATCGCGTCGCAGCCGATGCCTGTAAAGATGTTGCGAGTTGGGGAGATGAGAAATGCGGGGTTGAAGCTGAGTGTCCAGGCGCTGACTCCGTTGGATGCAGTGGTGGTGGATGAGTTGTAGCAGATGTAGGCCACGTCGGAGAAGACATGCATCTCGCCGGCCTCCAACGAGATGCTGATGACCTCGAAGTCGCCTGTGTATGGTCTTGGAGGGTTATAGCTATGGTCGCAAGTGATGGAGAAGCCCATGCCCGGCCGCCAGGCACATTCGACCCCGATGCCGAATGGGTAGGGAATGTTTACATTGCCGCACATGCTAGGGCAGCCCGGCCTTGGAGCTGCTGGCAATGCCGGTGGTGGTGGCGCTATGTTGGAACCGGAGGCTCCTGCCACCAATGGCGGCAGTGGAATTATTAGATAGGAAAATGCTAAGGTAGGAATAAGGAGAAACCAGAGCACCATGGCTGCAAGGCGCTTCATTCTTTATTTTTCTTTAAGAACGAAGCAGCTAACAAGGTTCTTTATCTAGGCGCGAGTCATATGATTTACAGTCATTAATGAGTATTGTAGACGATTTAGGTCGATGGTCTCAAAAGTCAAAACATGGTTGCGAGGAAACTCAAAACATCGTTTCAAACTTGGTTTAAATCAAGCTAAAATAATGATGCTGACACAGCTCGATACGTTTTGAAGGAATAGAACCCACTGTGTAACCAGAATTATTTCTGTCGCTCTTTGTTCTTAAATATTTGGTTGAAACTAAAGCTTGCTTGATACCAACATTCGGCGTTCACCGCATGTGTAGCATGATGGTTCAAACCAAGAAAAAGAAAGATGACGAATTCAAACAAAAACGCACCTAGCAACACAAATAATTCAGGCGACCCAAATGTCTCTATTGTCACTCAAAATCACAATAAATGGCCTAGCTGGGTCATATTTCTTACAGACTCTAAACATGTCTATAGCTGCTATATGTCTTGTCATATAGACAAGCCCTTGTCTCATCTATCTATTGGACTTGCTAGCTCCTAGAGGTAGCCTTGGGAGAAAATAAGATTGGCCTCCTTAAAGTCTCCGCAGGCATTAATATAATGTGCCTTTCATAGCTGACTAGTTCAATTCGTCCGTCAGTGTTGCAGTTTGCTTTCTTGCGATGCTCAGCTGGAGTTGAAATGGTCTAAAAGTTATTAGAGACAGCTACCTTCCTACAAACGACGCAGAAGCGTGACAGCAACGGTTCAGTGCATTTGTATGGGTCCAACTTTTTAGTACGAGATAAGCGCCCTGCAACATTTTCACGTATGTTTCTTGACCCCACTGGAATCAATTCGGCCTTATCACATACCATACCGGATCAACTCTAGTAGTCACATCGCCCGAATTAATTGTTGGGCCCTAACTTCACGGGGAGCAACGATACAATCGGGAACGCGTAACGGACTTTCTTAGCTTCGGACGGAATATAGTACAAACCTCACGCGAGTAGTCTTATCATTGAAAATTGAACGTAGTCTTTACAGGGTGGAACCACCCTTTCACAGTGCTATACATTCCCTAATCACCCCTACTCAACCACTACATTCTGGGAATATGCTTTACACAAATGTCATTCGGAGATCCTACTTATCACATCATGCACTTTTACATTACATTTCTACCCTCGTTCAACTGCTACATTCGTGGAATATGCTACACAAAGAGGCCATTTTAGGATCACGCTTTACATGCCTTCCTCCGTAAAGCCTCGCCTCCCCGAAAGTTGCCTCCGTGCCCAAAGCCACCTTGGCTCCAGGTAGCTCCTTCCCCTCGGCCTCGTGCAAGACATGCGGTCCACCTCGCGCACCTGGTGGTTTCCGGGAGAAGTATTAGTCCTGCAAAAAAGGTTGAGCCTCTTGACGCCATAGTTAGGATCGGTTAGCTCGAAAGTCATTTGTGTCCTCTGGCTTCGGGCCGAGGTTATGCCTTGGCGACACGCTGATTGGCCGAAGTCAAGGGCTTTGCTGGGGGCTGAGAACTGGGGTCTTGGGACGAACTCGCTTGAAGCTAGCCGTTTCTGGGGCGATCCCAACAATAATTTTTTAAAACTAGATAAACACGTGGATATACATAGTATTTCAAACAAAATATGATCACAGTACACAAACGTTTCCCGATAGTAGCATGCTCACAGTACACAGAATATGATCATATTGCCCGATCAAATGTAGTTACGATTGTTTTATTTGTTGTTAAAAATACGTTAATTTCCACGCATTGGGTCCTGAAGCCGTAAAGAATCCCGGCGTCATAACCATCTTCCCCTGCCGTGGTTGTGGCAATCCCACTGGCAGAAGTTATCGACCTGTTTTACAGTAGACAATTCTACTGCTTACTACTAGTATATAGTATATATAAGATCTAATTATTTATTATTATGAATAATTTAGTAATTAATACATTGTAAAAAGTGATATTCCAAATGGAAGTCTTTTAAACTTTATGCTAGTGTCAAAAATAAAATTATAATCATGCCATTTGTGTTCATTTACCATAATATTCTTATACTACATATATTACTCATGTATACTACTCGTACTATTGGTTAAGGTTTCAGTAGTATACAATTAATCTTGACCATCGAATATTTTTATACTAGTTCTTTTCGAAACATTAGTATAGCCTAGTATTATGTACCGTAAAAGAGCTTATTATATCAATAGATTTGGAAGAGCTTCTGCATGTACGGTGACAGATGGACCCAACACCGTAACCATGCCACGACTCCAAGTGCCGTGGATTCAGCTTTCTCCCCTCCTTCTAGTACTCTCCCCAGTGCGTGTGCCATGTCTTGGGCAACCCAAGGTGCGCAAGGCATCTGTAGCACGTGCGTGGACGCAGATGGTCGCAAAGGAGATGGTAAAAGTGAAAATGGTTGTTATCAGTATGTATTTCCGCCATATATTAGCAGAATATATTAAAACCTCTTTGAAATATAAATATATTATTAGCATAATGATAGGTTCCCTTCTGGCTGATTAATCGTTTCCGTTTGTTGCAAATGTCGGTCATACAACTCATGATGACTATTTTTATAATAAGAAACTTCTTTCTTTTTTAAGATTAAACAAACTTTTTCTTTAAAGTGCAGATATGGAGTTGCATAACTTATATGCATGGGTGGATCTACAGGGTACCCCAGCCATTCAACGAGTCGGTATACGCTGGCCTATCGCTGAGACGCGGACCGCGGAGCCAAACCACGACCGAACGATCATTGCCGTCGCCCGTTGATTCGCTTCTGCTTCGCCCGTGCCGTCGATTCGCGTTGCCTTCAGGATTCGGCCCGGCAGTGCCGCAGCGGCAGTCTACGGCCTTCACGATCACGATTCGCCTTCCGCTTCGCCCGAACACCTCACCTTCCACCTCCACGATTTGCCGATTCGGCCCGGCAGTCTGCGGCATTCGCGTCGCGGTGGAGGGGGTGGAGGAGGGGGCTGGCGATGGTACAGTGTCCAAACTCCTTAAAGAGCAATTTCCTAGCAGGTATAATATAGTTATTTAAGGAGCAATTTCATAGCCTGCATAATATAGTCATCTACCCTCATGCTACTGTGTCTTACGTCATGATTCCAATGCCACTACATGCAGGGTCTCTCTTGGAACAATATTAGTGGGGATAAATTGACGGTATGCAAATACCTAGTAGCTAAGATAGCAAACTTTCAGCTTCCTAATGAGAGGACTATTTTACCTATAGGAGACACATAAACATGGTTAATTTTTCAATGTGGTCCATGTATCAGTACCTAATAAACTACGTTACCCCTTCCAACAATAAATTCATTTGGAAGCTGAAGCTCCCTTTGAAGATGAAGGTTTTTCTGATAAATTACTTAAAAATAATTGATTTGTGAGACAGTAGTGTTTTTCTGTGAATGTAGTGTAACAATTAAACATCTCTTTTTTGACTGCTAGCGTGTTAAGTCTATTTCGAGAATTATTCATATAGCTACTGTGTTAATCTTCCCAAGATCCTTAACTCATATGTTTTGGAATTGGCTAATGGATATCGGGAATAAGGAGAGCAAATTGATCTTTGTGGCGGATGCAATTCTTATTTGGGAAATCTGGTATACAGGAAACAATTTTGTTTTTTAGAAAAATGATTTTTTTTCATTTATGCCTACTACTTTTGTAGGATCATATATCTGCTGCAATATTGGGCACAGTTGCAGCGTGAGACATAAGGGAGACCGTCCGATTGGTGAGCGGAGCTTTAGACTTTTTGCATCTAATAAAGATAATTTTTCTCAAGTTGATTCGCATGGGATCATGCATACAAGTAAATCGGCAAATCCAGGGGCTACTCCTGAAAACTCCAAGAATGGCATGCCGTTGAACTTCTATGCGGGACAGACGCCACCTAGGCCAAACCGCCAAAGCTGAACATGACTGAAGCGGTCAAATCGGTCCAGGCAGGCGGTCTGACCGGTCAGGCCTCCCAGGCCGACCAGTTGGCCATTGTCCCCGAAACACGTGTGCCGATTGTTGTTGTGCATGGCTCGGTTGCTTCTGACCGTGCTGGAGAGTTTCAGATGAACATACCCTCAATTGGCACAATAGCGTACACGTTGCCTCCGATCCCTAACACCACTGTTGCATCTAAGGGGATTTCAAATGACGTGTTTTCTTATTTGCACTGCATTCAGAATGGCAACCCACCCCACGCGATTGCTGCGAATACATCAGCCTCAGGGCTGCCAGAGTTGCATCCCCTTCGTGAGATTAGAAGATTTAGAGAGGAGATGTTGGCTTTAATGAAAAAAAAACCGGTAGTTCGAAGTTATATCAAAAGTCATATCATGCTGATTTTGACTATGTCCCCTATCCTGTAAATTGATACACAAGAAACAATAGACTTTGCTTAGGATTTCTTCATTTTGCTTGTGCTCTCTTCTTCCTTTTTATGCTCAATTATTGACCTTAAAAATTGTAATAAGGAGGCTGTGTACCGCTGCCAAGGTAAAAAAACAATTCCTTTTTCTTAAAGCAAAAAGACATACGCACACATAGCACACATGCATGGACCATGTTCAATATGCATGCTTATGAATTAATATCCTATCTATAAAATCATTGTGGATATGGAAACAACAGAACTGATTAGTTGGTTTAGATCGGGTTTAATGAGGAGCACATACCTCTTCTCCCATCTTCGTTAATCTGTCCGAGAATGGAAGATCGGTTAAAATTCCAAGAGATGGGCAACTGTTATGGCGTAGAAGATACATCTACTTTTTTTTCCACCAACTGTTATGCATGAAGCTAGGTTAACGTAAAGAGATAGCCAGTGCACCGATCAGTGTCTCTTGTACTGTAGTCGTTTGCTCCCCGTGTCGTGCGGCCATGGCAAGGCGATAGCTAGCATTTATCATATAGACAACTACGGAGCTACCGTCCTCCAGAAAACAGCTACGAAGCTCTAGAAATATGACATCTCATCCCTAGCCTTAGTTCCGATTATTTTTGAACCCGGTACTAGAGAGGATATTAGTATTGGTTCCAAAATGGAAAGCCTCCGGAGCCCCTCTAGTACCGGATGGAGCCCCCATCTGGTACTAGAGCCCCTATCCCGCGCTCTGCTCTAATACTTCGATTTTTTGGGATCTGCTCCGCCGCATCCATATCTGCATGCCTATCGCCCATCTCTTTCCTCTCTCCCTCACTCTTCCTCTCTCCCTCTCCCTCTCCTTCCTCGCTCACTCTTCCTCTCTCCTGCCTCTCTCGATCTCTCGAGCTCTTGGTTCCCCGGCCCTCCTCTTGCATGCCTCCCTGCCCCTCCCCTACCCACTCTGCTCGCTCCTCACCGGTGGTGAGCAGTGGCGGCGGGGCATGGTGGGCGGCGGCGACGCGTGCTGGTGGCCAGGGAGGGCGGAGCGGTGGCGCAGATGGCCAGGGCGGGAGGAGTGGCGGCGCAGGTGGCCGGGGCACGGCGTAGGCGGGGGAGCAGGAGCCGGCGGGGTGGGAGGATGAGGGTTGGTGCGGAGAAGGAGGGGCGGAGGCAGATCCGGTGGGGGCGGCGGGTAGGGGGTGTGCGGTAGGAGGAACCGGTGGCCCGACGGGGTGGGAGGAGGAGGTCCATCACAGAGGAGGAGGGGTGGCATGGCGTGGAGGAGGATCCGGTGGCGGGCAGCGGGGCGGAGGTGGATTCGGTGGGGGGGCGGGGACGGGCACGCGGGAGGAGGAATCGGCGGCCCCGGCGTGGGTGGAGGGGCCGCTGGTGGGGGTAGGGACGGCGGGGAGGGGGGAAGATTTAACTG
>NC_028457.1:39572842-39644903 GCF_000263155.2 Setaria italica
CAGCTTTTTCTTGATTAATTGGACAACTATATATAGTCTAGATACAAACTTAAGATTTCCCGTAAGGAGCAAGGCCTGAATTGGGCCAACCAGTTTAGAACTCTATCTCTAGTAAACATTTAGAACTCTATCTCTAGTAAACAACTAGGACTCCTAACTAGGATACAATGCGCAAGGATTAAGTCAACAATCTCCCCCTAATCCTTGTGCACTTGATTGACTTGGACCGTTCCAATCATTGCTCTCAGCTCTTGGAATCTGATTCGCCCCAATGCTTTTTTTAAGATGTCAGCGAGGTGGTCCTTTGTCCCGATGAAGCTGGTGCTGATGCTTCCAACTTCAGACGCCTCACGCACATAGTGATACTTGATCCTAATGTGCTTGCTCTTGTCATGAAAGACTGGATTTATTTACCAGCGCCAGCGCAGACATGTTGTCAAACTTCAACTCGACTGTCTCAGCAGAATCTCCAGTGAAGTCGCTAAGCAGCCGGGCTTGCCAAACAGCTTGGGTTGCCACCGATGCGGCGGCGACATACTCTGCCTCACAGGAGGACAGAGCAACCACGCGCTGCTTCAAGGAATATCACCGGTCCTCCCTCCAGGAAGAAAATGCCTCCCGACGTGCTCTTGCTGGTGTCGACGTCGCCGACGAGATTGGAGTTGCTGAAGCTGTGCAGCCGAGGCGTCGTCTTGCTGCGGGCGTAGAAGCAGCCGTAGTGCAGAGTCCCAACGATGTAGCAGAGGATGCGCTTGACGGTGATCATGTGCTCCTCCATAGGACGCTGCAGGAATCTGCTCACATACCCAACCGCGAACGCAATGTCCGGCCGGGTACGGCAGAGGTAGCGAAGGCAACCGACGATCCGCCGGTATAGTGTGGCATCGACCTCCGCCGCCTCACTCATCCACCTCAATTTGAGCCTCTCTTCCATTGGAGTGTGCGCAGGATTGCAATTTGCCATCCCTGCCACCTCCAAGACCTTCTTGGCGTAGCTCCCCTGACTTGCCGTGATGCCGTTGGCGTTTTGCTGTACCTCGATGCCAAGGTAGAAGCAGAGGAGCCCAAGATCGCTTATCTTGAACTGAGTCTTCATCTCCGCCTTGAAGCGACGCACCTCCTTGTCCGACGTGCCCGTGATGATCAAATCATCCACATAGACGCCGACAAGCATCCGAGCACCGTCGCCACCACGATCGTTGATGCCGGCCTCGTGTGGACTCTACTTGAAGCCGAGGGACTTGAGCGTGCTGTCGAGCCGCGCATTCCAAGCGCGTGGAGCCTGACGAAGCCCGTAGAGCGCCTTGCGCAGCCGGAGCACCTTGTTCTCCTCCCCGGCGACGGCGAAACTGGGCGGCTGTGATACGTACACCTCCTCGCGAAGCACCCCATTCAGGAACGCGGACTTCACATCCATGTGGTGCACGGCCCAGCCATTGTGGCCAGCCAACGCGAGAAGCAGCCGCACCGATTCCAGCCGCGCAACAGGCGCAAAGGCGTTGTCGTACTCGATCCCCAGCTGCTGGACGTAGCCCTTGGCGACGAGGCGGGCCTTGTGCTTGACGATGTCGCCGGCCTCGTTCCGCTTCAACTTGAACACCTACTTCAAGCCAGTGGAGCAATGTCCGCGCGAAAGATTGACCAGCACCTAGGTGTCGTTCTCCTCCACGGACTGCATCTCCTCCTTCATCGCAGTGCGCCACGCTGCATCCTTGTCCGCCTCCGCGAACATCGATGGTTCACCAGTGTAAGCGAGATGGAGCTCATCGTCAAGGACACGAGCCGCCAGGCATGGTGGAGTCGCGTCACCCAGCACGTTGTCAATGGCGCGGTAGCGCACGGGCATCTCCCCGTGGCAGGCATCCAGGCGTTCCTCGTCGTCGGCTAGCGGCGTGACGAAGACAGGCGACGACGGTGCAGCTGCGACAGTCGAAGGTTGTGGAGTAGATGGAGCTGGTGCAACAGGCGCCGGTAGTAGAGAAGATGAGGGCGCAGGCATGGGTGCCGGAGAAGGCGAGGGCACAGCAACAGGCGGCGGTGACGGCGTGCGCGCTCCCCCATTCCCAGTAGGTGTGGGCATGAACTCCTGGCGTACGACTTGCTCGACACGGAAGTCGTGCGGCGCCGCCGAGATCTCCGCCTCCTTGTTCTGGCCCGACCAGCCCCAGCCGACAGCTTTGTCGAAGATGACGTCGCGGGACACAGTCACATTGCCCGATGCAGGGTCCAGGAGCCTGTACGCCTTGGTGCCACTGGCATAGCCAATGAACACCAGCGGGCGGCTTCGGTCTTCAAGATTGGAGACGTCGGGCTTCACGATCTTCGCGTACGCCAGACAACCAAAAAATGCGGAGGAAAGAGACGGAGGGCTTCTTGCCGGTCCAAGCTTCATATGGACTTTTCCCGTCGAGGCTCTTGGTCGGCGCACGATTGAGGAGGAAGACAGCTGTGGAGACCGTCTCACCCCAATAGCGCGTCGGCATCTTCCTCTGTTTCAACAGCGCTCGAGCCGTGGCGAGCACTGTCTGGTTCCTCCTCTCCACAACGCCGTTCTGCTGCGGCGTGTAAGGCGCACTGAAGTGGCGCTCGACACCTTCCTCTTCGCAGTAGCGTGTGAACTCCACGGAAGTAAACTCGCCGCCGTTGTCGATGCGCAGAACATGCAGGCGGCAACCACTCTGGTTCTTGGCAGCGGCCCACACCTTCTTAATTTTGGCCTCGGCGTCACTCTTGGATGAGAGGAGCTCGAGCCACATGTAGCGCAAGAAGTTGTCGACGAGGAGCAGAATGTAGCAGCGTCCTCCCGCAGTTGCTGGCGTCACCAAAGTTTTCCAAATGGGCCAGGCCCACTGGGCGGCCCGAGGCCCGGCACTAAAAAACCCGGTACGAACACGGGCCCGGCACGAGGGGAATAGTGCTCGGGCCGGCCCAGCACGATGATAGTGCCGGGCCTGGGCCGCATTCCCGGCACGCTGGGCCAGCACGAGCCCGGCACGATTTTTGGGCCGGCCCGATGCTGGCCCGACACCCCCGCGCCCCTCGCCTCCCGACCGTTGATCTCCGGCATCCCGTCGCCTCCCGACCGTTGGATCGAGCCGTTGGGGAGGGGGTATATAAGCCCGCCGGCGCGTCGCCCCGCTCGGCCGCAAACCCTAGCTCATTTCCTTCCCCTCCCCGCCGCTCTCTCGCTCTGGATCTGGATCTCGCTCTCCTCTCGGCTCTCGCTCTCCTCTGGCTCTCCGCCTCCCGCACGCCTCGCCGGCTCGCTGGTCGCCGCCTTTGGCTCTCCTCCTCTCCGCCTCTGCTCTCTCGTCTCCTCCCTCGCCGGCGACCGCTGGCCCCCCTCGCCTCCCGACCGTTGTGGTGTTGTCTGTTGGTGTTCTACTGATTCGTTCTTGTTTCATCTTCTTCCTCCCCCAACCCCCTCCTCCTGTCGCCTCCTCCCTCTCCGGCAACCGAAGGCCGGCGTCGGTCGCCTACCGGCGCCGCTAGCCCCCCTCGCCTCCCGACCGTTGTCTATTGGTGTTCTTCTACTAATTCGTTGGTGTTCTTCTTCCCCCAACCCCCGCCTCCTCTTGCTCCTCCCTGGCTCCAGTGTTCAGGTCCGTTGTTAGTTCACCTAGCCGTGCACTCTGGTGATCCGGATTCGTTGGTAAGCCGTTGCGTTGTTGTCTTCTTCCCCCACCTCTCGCTCTCGCCCACTCCTCTATCCACTGTCCTGTTGCCTCCTCTCGCTCCTCCCTAGCTCTATGCTCCAGATCCGTTGTTCGTTGACCATCGCCGTGCGCTCTGGTGCTCCGGATTCGTTGGTAAGTCGTTGCGTTGTTGTCTGCTGGAGTTCTTCTACTAATTTGTTGGTGTTCTTCTCCTGACTCGTTCTTGTTTTGTGTTCGAGGTTGATCCGTTGAGGGACCAGAGCGTCGGCGATGGACGGCGGCGACGATTTCCAGGAGCACACCATCAACAACGAGCTTCGGATGATGGGCCAGCGAGGTGATGATGAGAGTGACATGGAGGCAGAGCAGGACGAGCTCTTCGGTCGTAGCGCTGTCGATCCAATCGACATAGCTGCGACTGAAGCACCACCTGCTGGTCAAGAAGCACCTGATGCTGATCCAGACATGGTGAGCAGTGGCACCAAGAGGTCCCGTTCCACCACCTCTGAGTGCTGGAAGGACTTTGAAAAGATCTTCAAGGACATCAATGGGAAGAAGGTAAGGGTCTCTGCCAAGTGTAATCATTGTGGCATTATATATGTTGCAAAATCTTCCATTGGCACTGGCCATCTCAACAGGCATGTTGAGAAATGCCCAAACAGGAGGGCTAAGGTTCGTAATTCCCAGTCTGTGATCCATTTCAACCCTGACGGTTCTGTCCGTCAATGGGATTACTCTGCTGAGGTAGCTCGTACTCAATTATGTCATTTGATTGCTAGACTAGATCTTCCTCTGTGTTTCGGTGCATCTCCTGCTTTTGAAGAGTATATTAAACTTGCTCATAATCCTAGGTTTTCGGCTGTCTCTACGCAATCAACCACTAGAGATATGTGCAAATACTTTACTGATTGCCGTGCTAAGCTTATTGAATCATTTGTTACCGTTTCATCTGTGTCTATCACTTCTGATATCTGGTCTGGTAATGCTAAGGAAGATTACCTTAGTGTGGTTGCTCATTATGTTAATGCTGATTGGCAATTAGAGAAGAGGTTAATTGGTTTAAGGCTTATTGATGAATCTCACTCTGGCCAGAACATTTCTGACCGTGTGACTAGTGTGCTAGAGGAGTATGGTTTGATTTCAAAGGTGTTTTCTGTTACTTTGGATAATGCCTCTGCTAATACTACTGCTATGGAGAAACTTAGTCCTAGATTAGCTGCTTATGTTCGATCATTGTTCTTACATCAGCGTTGTGCTTGTCATATCATCAATCTCATGGTTAAATCTGCCATTAGTCTGATTGAGCCATATCTAGATGCATTTAGATCTGCAATATCTTAGATGTAGTCAGGTAGATGCACATATATTTACTTATGTTTTTGATCTTATATTGGTGAATGAATTCATTTTCAACTTGATCAATCTACCCTTCTAGCAACAGCAACGTTCTGTCTCCACTTCCTGTTTAGGTGGTGTGGTGTTGAGAGGTTGACCTTGGTGTGGTGTCATGTTGTGCTCCGACCCCTGCGCCCATCACAAATGGTTGTATAATCATGCTTATATGATCTCAAGTGGTTAACAAATAGTCCAAATTATAATCTAGATTATATAATCTAAGTTCACAAATTATGATAATTCTATAAGCAATCCATACCAAACTTATTTCATATTATACTATGGTCTTTTACCAAACTGTCCATTAAAATTTTGTGATAATTAACCACCAGTGCCATATATAACTAACCCCTGAACTGCTTTGAGTTTTCAATCTTGTTTACTTTTCCTCTTCTCTAATGACACTTTCAACATCATCATCTTCTCAGACAGGGTATTTGGTGCAAATTACACGGCCTGTCTTGTTGCTGAGGTTTCGTATGTTGTCACTTTGTTAGCGGCATCATGCTTCCCACCCAGCTAGAGATTGGCCCATCCACCTTTTGTAGCATTATATGGATAAATGAAATTATCTTGCATACTTCGCCAGGATGGTAAATGCACCATTTTATGTAACAACCGAGATTAATTAAGCTTGTCTTGGAGTATACATATGCATTATCTTTAGCATCTCTGGAATTCTAAGTTTCTTTTAAAATGCTTTAGACTTGTTTTAGAATTAAAAGCCTTACTTGCTAGTTCACGTTTTGTGAAGGAACTTAAATTTTCAGCATGATACATATGCTAGGAGATAACTTGTTAAAGTAGCACTTTTCAAAATATTAATTTAGGTTATTTTTCTGGATTTTTAGATGCTATATCGTGGGTTAACAGCTTACTTGAAAACTCAAATATGCTATTGTGGGAAGAATATTCTTTTCAAATCTGCAATAGTTGTTTAGCCAAATTCAAGTAAAATGGATCGCACATATTTTATAGTATCCAGACATCTCTCCTCGTGAGTTGAGCCAGCGCTGGTAGAGTTCGACGCTCCCCCGTGCTCGCGTGTCCACTATCGGAGTATAAGCGAATTGTCCATCTTTTCCTATTAATTTAAGATTTTGGGTTGAACTGGTTGATGCATGCAACTCAATATGATATCAGGGTTAGAGGTCTTGAGTTCGAAACCTAACGGACATGATTAAATAAAATAATTACAGTTCGCTCTAATATCCACGTATGCGGTCTACAAAAACCTACACGTGAAGGTAAGTGTTGGAGTATGAATTGCCTAACCATTCCTATCACCTAAAAATTTTGGGTTGAATTTCCTCGTGCATGCAACTCAATATCCGCCGCGCAGCCGTGACGCGCGGTCTGGCTCGCAGGGATGCCGTCCAGCATTGTTTCACCTCACGTCGCCCGTCTGCTTCACGGAGTCACAGGTCCCGCCGTTTTGTCGCTGCCATGCCAGTGCCAAGCCCGAGCAAAAACCAGCGCCTCTTCCTCGCCCGTTCTCTCTCCCTCTCTCTCCGTTCTTTTCCATGCAAAGTTGCTCCGCCCTCGTACTCGCCTGTGCTGTCGACCAGCAGGCAAGGGCTGGCTGGTCAAGCCCCGACCAGCAGCCAGGCAAGCTCCCCCACCTCCACTCCTGCTCTTGTAGGGTTTTGATTTTCTTCAAAATCCGTGACGAATATTTTTCGAGATCTTTTTCATGGATCTAGTTGACCGTATCGAGGGAGTATTTTTGGACTGATGTTGTGAGCTTGTTCTGGGGTGTTCTCGGTGTTCTTTTGTCTCGGAGCGCAGAAGCAGCTGCGCAGCGGAGCAGCCAGGCCGGCACGCACTGCAGGCCGGCAGCAGGCCGAGCGGCCCACGAGCCACCAGTGGCTGCCAGCTCCAAGCCGTGGCCTTGCAGGCCGGTGCGGCAGGCGGCCCAGGAGGCACCTGGCCAGCCCAGTAGCAACCGCTGGCCAGCAGGCTGGCTGGTGCGGCAGCCGGCCGAGGCGGCACAAGGCCAGCCCAGCAGCGGCTGGCACGTGCGGGCCGAAGGCAGGCCGACAGCAGCAGCCCAGCTGTCGCCCCACGTGGAACAAACAGCCCATGTATGATGTTTGAGTAGTTTAATTCCATGCAATTGCTAGCTAATCACTGTTAGGTTGTTTAAGCAATTTAATCGGTACTTTCTCTTGCTAATATTTTCGTGCTTAATCAAGTATCCTTTAATTAATCTTCGTATGATTAGTCAAGTTGAGGTTTGCTACTGGTTAGGCTCACCGGCGACAAAAGCGGATGGGAGTAGCTCCAGCAGTGGAAAGCAAAGGCGCACGAGCCAGGAACCGAGCAAGATCCCGGCGGCGGCAGCAGCGATGCTCGGGGCGAGGGAAAGGCGGGTGAGTGGAAGAATGGAAAGAGGAGCTCCGGTGAAGAGGTTTGGGGGGCTTTATAGGGCGTGAGGAGGAGCGGAAGGGGCGCCCGGGGGAGATCGAGAGGCGGCCGACCATTAATGGCCTTCAAGCTTTGTGCGGTCATTTCCAGGGAGGAGAAAGGAGGGGGCGGTGGTTTGAGGCTGGTAGTGGGGGAAGATGAGGTGGCGCGGTAGGTGGGAAGGCTCGGGGAGGTCAGAAGTCACGGGAGATGGGGGGGCTGGCGGTGCCTAGCTTCCTGCGCCCGTGCATGCGTGCGCCTGTTCGCCTGGGCAAAGGAGGGAGAAGGAACTGACGGGTGGGTCCCGCCCGTTAGTGGGAGAGAGAGAGAGAGGGCAGGCCGGTTGGGCCAACTAGGGCCGGCTGGTGAAGGGGAAAAAGTGTGGGCCAAAAGAAGAGAGGAAGGAAGATTGAGGCTGCAGAGTAGATTGGAGGGGAGAAAGGTTTATATTTTATTTTTTGAAATTTTGCAAACCACACTCCAAACAAAAACCAAAGGAAAGATAAAAACTTATCAAACACTTGTCACCTCTAAAATTAAATTTGAGTGCTCTTTTGTTTATTAAAGACTGTAATTTAATTAAAATGATTTATTTAAACCTTAGAGAACAAACTAGACGGAAGTTGCTTACATTGCATTTATGATGGAATTTTGGGTGTTACAGTGACTCCCAAACAACCTTTGTGTAAAGCATATTCTGAGAATGCAGTAGTTGAGTAGGGGCAAATGTATAATGTGACTGATCCTCGGGGCACTATAAAAGACGAACCCTACCTTGGTATAATTTTTCACATTCACTATTGAATGAAGAGACAACTGGTGGAGCGAATCTGACCGAAGCTAAAGAGTTTGTTCATTCCAGACTCAATGTGTCTTGACCTCGCCAGAGTTCGAGACACAACACATCTTCTTCTGCGATCCCGGTGCAGAGAGAGTTTCATTCTTGGACTGGCGGGCGGCCCTGTTCACTCAGGTGGAGAACTTATTTTGGCCCGTTTCAACTCCTCGTTCTCATCGGCAGCATCCGTCCAATCCCTCCAACAGAGAGAGGATTCGCACATTGCGGCCATGCCTAGAGCAAAACCAAACATTAGTGATTCTTTTAATTTTAACCTTTTTTAATAATATTTTAAAAACAACGCTTCCAGACAATTATTTCCATCCCGTGACCATTTTGATCATACCAGTTCGTGTGGTACAACAAGATAACATTATCACGCAACATGCATTGGCGTGACAAGCGTGCCATGCTGACAAGGGGAGATGACATGAACTCCTCTCATACGCGAGAACATGATTCTGCCACGCCAACTTGCCTTGGTGACGAGAGGCATGTATAATTCAATTTATCCAATTTGACCATCTAAATAAAACAGTACTACCTCCGTTCTTAAATACACACCATTGACTTTTTTTCATTTGTTTGACTATTCTGCTTTTCTACAAATATTTTGGCAAGTAGATAAACCTACAAGTTAAATCTAAAGTATATTTGACAATAGACATAATGATACATATTTTACTTTAGTTAACTGACTCGTTCAATAATATTGATGGTCAAAGTTGGAATAAAAAGTCAACAACGTCATCTATTTAAGTCATCTATTTAAGAACGGAGGGAGTATTTCAACTTTAAATTCTACGAAACTCGGCATGCACGATGTATATGGTGTGGTTGTTCCATTTTAGTAACATGCACAATGCAAAGTGCCATATATTTTGAAATTTTTAATTTCAAAGTAGGCTAGTTATTATTCCTATATCCCGCTTAGGGTTCTAGTTAAATATACCTACTTGGGAGCATCTCAGAAAAATAGCATTTGAACTTTAATTGTTACGAAACTCGACTAGTACAAAGGTATAGTGTAAAGGTCCCATTTTACTAATATTTACAAGATCAAGTGCTACATGTTTTAAAATACATAATTTCAAAGTAAGTTATTTATTATCCCTCTATCCCTCTTAGAACAGCTTCCAAGTGTTAAATAAATTCACTTCGGTATTTTCTTTCCTTAGTTTATTACTTAAATAAACTTTAAATATTTTAAAACTCTGTTTAATATGGAAGCAAATAATTAAAAGAACTGGATCACTAGCGTGAATCATACTCATATGGCGACTTTTGTCTGAAAAAAATGTCGGAATGATTGGATGGATAAGTTGCTAGCTAGGAGCAAGGCATACGGAATGTTCATTGTGCAGATGCATGGTGCAAGCTAGCACTGCATATGACGAAGAGAAACTAAACTTGAAAAATAATGGCAATCAAGTGTGCGTACAGATAATGTTGCGCCGCTGCCGAAAACCTCAGGTTTCATGTCATTGACCCAAAGGGTGATCTCGTTTGGGTGCTCCACGGCTTCTTTGCTCAGTACATCAATTGTCTCGCGGATGCCCCGACCGTCAATTGTATAGTTCTTGGAGCATCGGAACACGACCTTCTCAAGACTGTCGAGATGCTTGATGCCCATGTAGTAGTCTTGACTTGCTGTGCTTGTGTAGAACTTGAACTCAAGATGCTTCAGCTTTGGCATGGCTTCACGCTTGAAGGTCAGCCGTGGCAGACGGCAATCGACGCAGAACGTCTCTAGCTTCTTGAACCCTCCACCAGTGAAGGCAACCGGCTCCCGTGGGAGGACCTCGAACCTTAGTTGGAGGGCCTGCAGGTTGGGCATCTGCGTCTTCAGAAACTCGAGGTCTTCGTGCACCAGTTTGCAGAGCCTGATATCTAAAGTGCAGACATTGAAAAAGCCTTGCTTGACCCACTGCGGTACTTTCATGTGTCTCCCGTCAACTCTAAGCAGCGGAACTTGTAGAGGTTGATACCTCGGGTTGAAAGGGTCGACGAACACGATGAATAGGGCCCCCTTGCAATTTGCTCCAGAAGAGGAGATAACCCCCTCTGCCAACTTCACCATTTTATCAGAATAAAAGTCATCAACAAGCACCAGAGTATTGCCTTGAATTCTCCAGGGTACCTCTCTGACATTAGTCACTCTAATGTCCAGAGTGCTTAAATGCACCACTCCCCCAATTCCCATGGGTAACCGTGTGATAGAACGACAAGATGATAAGTTCAAATACTGGAGATGCATGAGGCCACACAAAGATTCAGGTATTGCCTTGAGATTGGAACATTCAGATAAATCAAGATGATGCAAATTTGTGAGATTACCAAGTAAATTTGGTAGTTCACTTATCCCAGAACAACCTGACATGTCAAGATGCATCATACATTTTAAATCACCAAATGATCCTGGCAGTTTTGATATGCCAGAACAACCTGACAAACCCAGATATCTCAGTGACCCGAGCTTGCCCATTGATTCTGGTAGTCCGGAAATGTTAGAAGATCCATTGAGGTTCAGGTACTGCAGTTTTGGTAGCTCAGTCATAAACTCTGGAAGAACTTCATTTTGCATTCGTGGAGCAGTAAGGTACTTCAGCTGCTTCAGTTGCCCAATAGAGGCTGGCAACAGTAAACCAGAGCATCCACTAAAATCCAAAATATGCAAGCACTTTGCAAACGAAAATGCCTCACATGAGAGATCCAGCTTGCCGCTATCTGAGAAATGAAGTGCCCTCACCTTTGAGGGTAAAACATTGGATAACCTTGTTGTGTGGTCATATTTGGTAACCGATGCATAGCGACAATATTTCTGGCTATGTGCTTTATTATTCTTTGATGCAACATAAGAAACAATTAACTCATCACCCATGATCAATGCTACCAGATCATGCACCAGGTCGTGCATAGTGTACCGCTCCATATGATCTTCCCAAGTCTGAAATGATAAGTTAACCATAGTCCACTAAAATGTCAACTAATAATTTCTTCATTTTGTAATAAAATTTAAATCCTAAGTTTACAAGTGTATAAACTGTGAGGATACCTTGTTTATTTATTAGTAAATATGTACTATATATCATATCTTCACCAAAGAAATATTACTTATTAAAAGAGTAAAACAACTATGGGTCCTCAAAATTGTAATGTTATGGCATCCGGGTCCTGAACTAGCAAAATGAACAATCAGATCCTAAAAAAACTTGCTAATTGTACCATATGAGTCATAAATCGTCTAACTTAAATTAAACTACATGCGTGACATGCTGTTTATATTATGCTATGACAAAGACCCAACATGTGGGGACCACATATTGGGCCCATCTCTCCTCTCTCTCTCACACCCGCTCTATCCTCCCTCCCTTTCATCCTCTTCTCCTCCAGCCCATCTCATGCTCAACATGTTACCAATGCTGTATGGGCTGCTATCACGTTTGGTCACCATGCACTACTGGAGAACATCGCATTAGACACGGTTGGTAGGACTCAAACATACCGAAAATGCATCTCAGATTGATTTTTCAAGATGAAAGGGGGGTGTCACCTTTAGTCCTGGGACTAAAATGTTTCCAAAAAAAAAATAAAAGAGGCCACCCGCTCAGGCGCCGCTTGCACACCGGCTGCCCGCCGTCGCCCGCCCTTGCCCACGCCCACGCCCACCCACCGCCCACCTTCGCCCACGCCCACCTGCCGCCGCTGCCCACCAACGCCCGCGCCTCTATCCGCCTCCACCCGTGCTAGCTGCTGCCCGCCTCGATCTGTCCGCCTCCACCCACCAGCCCGCTGCCGCTCGGCCACCCGCCACTGCCTGGCCGCACCAGCTGCCGCTCACCTCGATCTGTCCGCCTCCACCTGCCAGCCCGCTCGTGCCCGCTGCCGCTCGGCCACCCGTCGCTGCCTAGCCGCGCCAGCTCATCCCGTGCGCCACTGCCCTATCCTCACCTTGCTGCCGCTCCTCACTGCTAGTGAGTGGCAAGCAAAGGGGGAAGGGGAGGGGCAGCAAGAGGGGAGGGTGGTAGGAGAGGAAGGTAGAGAAGAGAGGGAGGGGAAGGGGTGGTGGCAGCGGTGCAGTGGGCGAGGAGAGGAGGCATGGGCATCTAGAAGAAGATAAGGTGGGAGGGTGGGGGAGAAGATAAGGAAAGGGATCGGAGAAGATAAGGATGAGGGGGCACGCGTGGATAGGCATTTTGTCCCGGTTGGTAATTCCAACTGGGACCAAAGGCCCCTTTAGTTCCAGTTGGAATTACCAACCGAGAGTAAATTCTTAGTCCCGGTTGGTAATTCCAACTGGGACTAAAGGGGGAGCATTTAGTCCCGATTGGTGTTTTCAACTCGGATTAAAGGCCCCGCCAGATTCTCGAGGGCCACTAGCCTTTAAACTGGGAGTAAAGTGGCTCTTTATTCTTGGTTGGTGAGCCCCCCGCCAGTGCCCATCGGTGGTTGATTTTTTGTCCCGATTGGTGAACCCTTAGTCCCGGGTCCAAAATCATCCGGGACTAAAAATATTGGATGGAAGATTAGTTCTCTAGTAGTGATGCACGCATCCATTTCCAAGTCTTTGTGCCAGGTTTGGCTGCGACAACCAATTACTAGTTGGGAGGCAAGCTCCTACACAGTCAGTCACCAGCTTGCCGCTGGTTGCAGCCGCTGGTGTCAACACTGATGAGGTACCCGTCAAGCTTGACCACTACCTCTCCAAGATGGGTAGCGGGGGAAGGAAGAGGCACTCGTCCTATGCACATGCTTGCAATATCGGTCTACCTACTCACCTCCAGCACCTTTGTGGCGACCACCAGCCCGACTCTACCATTTCCTACGAGTTTCGACCATCGTCGCTCTACCTACTCACCTCCAGCACCTTTAACGCAACATCGAAGCAAGCAAAACATATCTTCTCTCTCATCATTCTTTCTTCATGAAACTAATAGGCAAGCCAGCAGCTCCCATCCTCTGCGCTAGAGGCTGAAGCAGAGCACCACAAGTCCACAACCCCATGACTCGTGTTGTACTGTAGCCAAGTTTAGGAACTTGATTGTACGTTTTTCGAGTTATGGGACTGGTGAAGTACTTTATTACTATTAAAACTAATGAGAACTGAAAGGACAGACTAACAAATAGTTTAGGGACTCGAGGATCTGGCGATACTCGAGATATGATCATTCAGGCTCGAATGAATTTTGGGAGAACAATTTTCAGGGAGACTATCATCATTGCTAACTAGTGCATTTGGTTTCATCGCAACAGTATTATCTTTGGTGATGGCGTTGGGTCTATGGCTACGTGGAAATTGGATTTCAGAGAAGAAAACGACAGTGAAGCTTTCCTTGGATAATTGGATGAGTAATCTGTAACTTTTAAATCCTCCCCCTTTTTTCTCTTTGAGCCTGTGAGCTTTGTAACTTCTTTGTACATGCACTTTTTCTTTATATATATATACCAAAAAACAGGTATGGGACTCCCCTGCCAATTTGTTAAAAAAGGAAAGTGTTTTTTTGGGGGAAAATGTGTATTTTTCATACCTCAAGTATTGCAAAAGTGTGGCATTCATCTCTCATATTTCATTTGGTGAAAATCAACCCCACCTAAGTTTGATAATGGTTCAATGCCATCTAATGATGGTTTATGCCACAAAATTATTGGGCTAGTCCTTGCTTAGCAATGTAAGATGCTGAGTCGAATATGTAAAACCAATAAAAAATTAATAAATCCTCTAAATTTCCTATCAAATAAAAATTATCGGAAAAAAATAATAAAACTGATTCACACCAAGCTATTATAGCAATTGACTCAACATTAGACATAGCTAAGCAAGGACTAAACCAATGTTATATGACACTAAACTATTGTCAAACTTAGGTAGGGATGATAAATGCATCAATTTAGTAAGTTAACGGGCTGATTTACACCAAATCAAACATAAAGAATCAATGCCACACTTTGGCCATACTTGAGAGATGAAAAATGCAATTTTTCTATTTTTTATTCCTAAGTATTTTGATGTTTTACTTGATGAAAATTGATCCCTTAGCTAATTATATCGGTGCACGAATCATCCCCACCTCAACTTAACATTGGTTTAGTGCATAGTTTATGCCACACAATCATCTGGCTAATCACTACTTAACATTGTGGTTTCCCAGCCACACTGCCACATCTGAAAAGAGGACCTCGCTGGAGCTTTGATGTAGGGCAGTTTCAAGCATTTCTTAGATACTTAAAGACATGTTGACATTATTACATCAAACATTTGTATAGTCGGTTGGTAACCCCTTTGCACAGGGGTTTAAGCAAGCACCTGCAGCTGAACGCCCATGAAAATGTGGGATTTTACAAGTGAAAACTGGGCAACAAGATATAAACATCTACTAGAACTAGCATAAAAAAATTGAAAAAAAAAATCATTTTTGCACCTAGGCCGACCCGACTACTAGCCAGCCTAGCCAGCCTTATGTGTATTTTTCATGTGAAATATGCACGCGTGCAAATTCCTAAGTTCAGAACCATGACCTCCCCTCTAGCATGATCCTTCCATATACCAGCCCACTATATATGGAATAGGAAAATAGGAAAATAGGAAAATATTCCCATCCACATCTATAAATTGTATCTTCACAAGTGGTTTTTTCCGTGAACCACTGCCTATGTGCAAATGTGTTTCCCAGTGTGGTTCAAAGGTACATGAGACTCATCCAACTAGGCAAGAAGCCCATAATCTAATAAGCATGTGGGAAGGCAGGGTAAATAAGGAAATTGTTTTTTAGTAATATATGTGGAAAACTCAAGAATAGGTAGTAGTGTGCCCCCACACCTTATCTATACTTTAACCGAATTTAGGATAAAGATTACCCATGAAAATAATATTATTATTCCATATCCTATAATAGTAAAAAGTAAAATGTCATCAATTGAGTTGTGGTAATGACTAGTATTAGGCAAAAACAACCAATATGCGAACAGATCAATCAGCAGGCAAGAGTAGTGTTCTGGTAGTTGTATATACTTCAACATTACCTTGGGCAACTTTGAAACTTCAAGGAAGGACATGCCCAAAAGTTGCCTGATGTATTCCTTCCCCTTCGATGGCTGCTTGATAAAACCAAGAGCAATCCATTGGTGAATCAAATCATCTTCAGAAATATTATGGCCTTTTGGGAATATGGCACAATAAGAAAAGCATATCCTTAGCTGTGGTTGCATCCTTTCATAGCTTAGCTTCGAGGACGAGAGCACACCACCGTTATCAAAAGATTCATTCCCGGTATCACTGTTGTTTATTTTAGTCCATCCAGACAGATATTTGGACTGAAGCATGTATCCAAGTACTTGAGCTGCTAATGCCACACCTGCACATTTCTTTGCAATGTCCAATCCTATCTTCTCTAATCTTTCTTGGTAATGTTGATCTTCAAACCTGCAATATCTCTTAATTATTTCCCAGCATGTATAATCGTTCAAAGGCTGCAGCTTGTATGGTGTACATGTGGAAACTTTTCTTGCAATGTCTTCGATGCGCGTGGTTACTATGACATCTATGGTAGTGCCCTTCTTGCCCACCTGAAGCATACTCCTCAGTTTCTCCAACTCAGTGTCCTTTTCCTCCCATAAGTCATCTAAAACAATAAGAACCTTCTTGCCACGGAGTAGGTTATCTAGGCACTGATTTATGGCTTCCAGTGTATCCCTATTCTGCTGGCCTCCTTCTATTGGTATTAGAGAAATTATAGAGCTTCCTATTTTCTTTAGACTGAAATCCCAGGACACATAAACCCATATACGATGATCATACTCCTTGAATTGTGCATCATTGTAAATTATTTGTGCCAAAGTACTCTTGCCCGTACCTCCAAGGCCATAGATAGAAACAATCACAGTCTCATCATTGTTGGTACCTGCGCGCGGATAAGAGGTTTATGATTTCCTGCTTTTCTCTGTTCCTCTCTATTACTGGGTTTGCAGGCAAAAGAGATGATGTTTCACGATCGTCATCATGTTGCTCAAGAAATGTGCAAGTGCCACCGTCTGAGAATTTAAAATTCCGAAAGTCCTTGTTGATTTTCCTCAGTTCTTTTCTCATGCTCTTCATACTTGAAAGCACTCCTGGCTTCTGCAAGAATTTCATTTATTCTCAGTTGGAATCTACACTAAGCAAAGAGGCTTCAGATCATATGAACTTACATGGAAATTGAACCACAAATTGAAGTAGGAATTTGCTAATCGGCTAGATATTTCAAATTTAAGAGGTCTGTATGTTAGCTGAGATGACCGATATTATCAGCTATTGTTGGTATCGAGGCCGGTACAAGATGGATGGCCTTTTTATTCCGGCCTGGGCACCAGTCTGGCTGATGCCCAAACGGGATTTACAAGCTTACATGTACGAGTAGCCTGTAGGTATTGAGCTATTATCCAACAACATCATCATCAGGTATATGAATCATCATCAGGTATATGAAACCCAGCCCAAGGAGTAGGTCCTGAGCAGCACAAAGGGGGAAAAATAAACCTTGCTAAAAAAGAAGGTACATTTCTTTGACACAAAATCAACTATAGGAGGAAACTCAATAATCCAAATGACTTATATAAGTAAGTTTGCGCAATATTACTTGCCTTAAATTTTAGGTGTATCCAAGTGCAACACACTTGCTATAGCCTAAAGTTTATTTGTGCGCACTGATTCACGGAATCACACGGCCGCACCTAACCCCTCTGAACTAAGCAAGGGGCTTAGTTCACCCCCAACTCCCAACTTTGGCACTATGCAAAAAGAAGATTTCCCATCACATCAAACTTGCGGTACATGCATGGAGTACTAAATGTAGATGAAATTAAAAACTAATTGTACAGTTTTGTTGTACTTTGCGAGACGAATCTTTTGAGCCTAATTAATCAATGTTTGGACAATAATTCACAAATACAAACGAAACGCTACAGTGTGCTACAATGCTGTAACAGTAATTTGGCACCTCCAAACTTTGGCAACTAAACAAGGCCTAAACAAGGGCTAGGCAGGCGTCGACATTGCTCCAGGCTGAATTAATAGTTTAGTTGAACAAAGTTTGCAGCATCCATGTGCTCTTGTCTGCTCTTTATTACCGGTGGGAGCGCACTATAGAAGTGTTTGGTTCGAATGTATAGATACTAATGTTTAGATGGAGGCTAATTTACGAGATGAATCTATTAAATCTAATTAGTCCATAATTTGACAATGTGGTGCTACAGTAACCATTTGCTAATAATGGATTAATTAGATTTAATAGATTCATCTTGCGAATTAGTCTAGGAATTCTGCAATTAATTTTATAATTAGCTCATATTTAGTCCTCCTAATTAGCATCCGAACATTCGATGTGACACGACTAAAGTTATCCAAACCTTCCCTAATGGCCGTGGTCGGCGTGGAGCGCACTACATCTGATGTAGTGGGAGCGCACTACATCTGATCTGTTGATCTGTTGGGTAGTGCTTTACTGTCAGCTGCTTAAAAAAACATGTTGGATGCTGATCTGTATTATCACATATTAAAAGGGCATGTGGTATGTTATTATAAAGATTAGATGCACGTACCTTACTGATAGTCGTGACATCATTAGGATTGAGATGAGCCTGCGGTTGGCTGAAGTTGGAAGCAAGGAATTTCAATGGAGCGCGACAGCGCGTGAACAAAGCAAAGGTGCAGCAGGCCGGGTTGAATAGTTTAGTTGAACAAAGTTTGCATCCTGTTTGTTTTGGGAGCAGATCTTCTGCAATCTGTTCTTAATTTTTCAAAAGAGCAAGGTCATTTACAACTCCCTATCCCGTTGACATACAGTCAGGATTTCCCCATTCTACAATATGCTGATGATACTCTAATTGTTATGGAGGGTTGTCTCACTCAGATCCTACACTTGAAACAGCTTCTGCAAAATTTTGCAGTATCCACTGGTCTCAAAGTAAATTTCTCTAAGTCCATGATGGTGCCTATAAATGTTCCAGAAGATAGATTGCAGCTCTTATCACAAACTTTTGGCTGTGCTACAGGTGGTTTGCCTTTTACTTACCTTGGGTTACCTTTGGGCCTCACTAAACCCAAGATTGAAGATTTTCTTCCAATGGTATCCAGATGTGAGAGAAGATTAGTAGCAACATCAAATTTCTTATCAGATGCAGGGAGACTCCAGTTAACAAACTCAATTTTTACAGCTATGCCCATGTTTCACATGTGCACTTTCCTGCTGCATAAGACGGTATACAAACAGGTGGATAAATATAGAAAGTGTTGTCTATGGCGAAAATCTGATATTAATAATAAGCAGCCACCTAAAGCTGCCTGGGAGCTGGTCTGTCGGCCAAAGAAAGTGGGTGGTCTTGGTGTTTTGAATCTGAGAACACAAAATGAAGCTCTTCTTTTGAAGTATCTACACAAATTCTTCAATCATGCAGATATTCCTTGGGTTCATCTGATTTGGGAGAAATATTATGCTACTGGCAGGCTTCCAGGACGAATAAGAAAAGGTTCTTTTTGGTGGCGTGACATTGTCAAACTTATTGATAAATTCAAAGGTTTAGCGACAGTAACAGTGGGCAATGGGTTAACCTGTTTATTTTGGCATGATCTGTGGAACAATAAGATTCCTGCACAAGAATATCCACAACTATACTCTTTTACCAGAAAAGATGACATTTCTGTCAGGCAGGCATATGTGTTATCCAATTTACAACATCTATTCACCCTGCCCCTCACTCCACTGGCCATGACTCAATTGTTACAATTGGCTTCTGATTTGGCTCTTATCGCCACAAATGATGAGCAGGATAGATGGACATATATTTGGGGCAATCAGCACTTCTCCTCTTCCAAAGCATATCGGTCACTAATGGGCGAACAATATGTTCATCCTGTCTTTCGGTGGCTTTGGAAATCAAAATGCCAAAGCAAACACAAGTTCTTTTTTTGGCTTCTTCTTAACGACAGATTGAGTACTCGGAATGTTCTTCGAAGGAAGCATATGGAGTTGCCCTCTTACTCTTGTATCTTATGCATGCATAACCTAGAGGAAACTTTATTTCACCTTATCTTGGAATGTCCTTTTGCACAAGAATGTTGGATCAATATTAGCCTGTTTACAGATTTGGCACAAGAGCCCTATTCTATTCTAAATAGCTTCAGAACTCAATTGCAAGTAAAATTCTTCATGGAGGTCATTATTCTCATGTGCTGGTGTATTTGGATGGAAAGGAATGATTACATCTTTCAGGGCATCAATCCGTCGGTTCATAGTGCCATGGCGAGATTCAAAGTTCTGTTTACGCAGGTTATGCTTCGCGTAAAAGAGGATTGGAAGCAGTTGATGTCAGAATGGCTAGATCGTACTCTGTAATCTTTATGATCTTTTTTCTTTCTTTCTTTGTTTCCTGAACCGTTCTTGTTTGTATTTGATTGTTCTTTTAATATATAATATATAACCAGCAGGGGTCTTTCCCCTCCTGTTTCATCAAAAAAGTTTGCAGCATCCATGTGCTCTTGTCTGCTCTTGACTAGCGTTGTCGGATCAATAATGGTATCCTGATTACCAGCTGGCGCCTGGCCTAGTTGGAACGCACTACATCTGGGAATCATTGTCTCAACTTTCTGTTTATTTTGGGCGCTCCAAAGATGTTTTTCTATGGATGCAAAGGATTGCTACTTTCAGAGGCGGATCCAGGGCCCGGGCTGCAGCCCGGGGCGAGACCATGGAGTCCCTTTAACCTATGTGCTGTTTAGCTAACAAAATAAGGTTTAGGAGACAAAATTAGACTATTTTAGGTGTGATTCAACAGCTCAGCCCGGGGCGCAGCCCCATTCTGGATCCGCCCCTGGCTACTTTAGTACTGTACTTGAGATATTGAGCCTATTCACTTCCTCGGTGACAGAAATAACACGGTAATCAATCCAGTTTTTTTCGAATCACACAGTACAGACGCATACACGCACGCACACTCACCCATACAAACACACACACGCACATAATCCTACTCCTATGAGCAGCTCTGTAGCATGTTCGCTTCAGCTTATTCAGCCGGCTTATCAGCCACCGAACAGTATTTTTCTCTCACAACAAATCAGCCATTTCAGCTTTTCAGCCGGCTTATAAGTCCAGCCGAACAGGCCCCCGAAAGATTGAGCTAGCAAATCCTCACTACTAGAAAACTGACCTTTCATCGCTAGCCTTAGTACCGGTAATTTTTGGATCCGGTACTAGTGCTAACATTAGTACCGGTTCAAAAGTTGGGAGCCCCCGGAGGCTACTTCTAGTACCGGATGGAGCTACCATTCGGTACTGAGCCCAATCCCGTGCAACCCACGACAATTAGATTTTTTGGAGCCTCGTGCCTGCTGCTCTCTCTCTCCCTCCCGCATTCTTATCCACATGTTCCTCAACTCTCTCTCACTCTCTCCTGCATCCTCTCTCCCTCACTCTCTTTGCAGTGTGATGGCCGGATGGCGGCGGCGGCACTCTGGTAGGGGAGGAGGAGAGGGGGTCGGTGGGGGTGGAGGGGCGACACGGATGGCAGCGGCGCTCGGGTGGGGAAGGAGGAACCGGCAGCGGTGGGGGCCGGCGGCGGCGAGGGAGGAGAGGGACGGTGGGGGAGACCGGCAGCGGGGGGAGGGGGGGAGGGCGGCGAGGGAGGCGGATTCGAAGATTCATTTATGATATTCAGTCCGCGTGTGTGGATTCGAAGATTTTCTGTTGTGCCATTATTTTCTGGTACTGGATATGTTGAAGTGACTCTCAATAGACTTTTGAGAAGATTGAGTTAAGTGCAGAGATGGCTTGGAGGTGAACATTCTGCTATATTGTACCATTATTTTAGGATAATTGGCTATGTGAAGTCCACTACGAAGCATGTGTAATATTTAGTGCATATGCATCTTTATTGTCATGTTATGAGTGTAATCTCAATATGTTTCTTTAGTGATTGTTATGAATGTGGAATGGTGTAATTTTTATCTGAATTGTTTCAATCCATTATGAAGATTGATTGGTGTAAATTATGAATATTGATCAAATTCTTGATCTAATACGAAGACCTATGTCCATTTCTCGCGTAATATGATGCAGATGGACCGGAAATAGATGTATAATGTGGATAAATGTACTAAGGAGTTTGTTGATGGCTTGCATTATTTTCTCAAAGTGGGCAAAGTGAACAAGCCAGAGAACAGGTTCATGTAATGCCCATGCTTCCAATGAAGTAATAAGAAGCACTATTCACATGCTTCCTAGGGGACTATTCACAGCTACTTGTCTAGATATGGTTTCATGACTAACTATTTTGTTTGGACCAAGCACTCGAAAGAGGGGTTGCAATGGAAGATGGCGAAGAAGAGGTGGATGATAATAACTTTTCGAACTGGGCTCACTACAAGAGGAAGTGGTATTAATGACGGGATATGTGGTCGTTAAAAGTTATTAATGACCACAAAAATATGGTCATCCATGGTCATTAAAAGCTCTATTGTTAATACTATTAATGACCACATACAGTTTCCCGTCGTTACCTTTGCAACTACGGCACAATATGTGGTCGTTGATTCTTTACTAGAAACGACCACATTTCTAATATTAACAACCACAATTTTCATTGTTAGTATTATTACACCGCGTTGCATGAGGGATCACTGACCAGTTCTTAGTAATAACGACCACAATTTTATTATCGTTAACAACAATTCAGTAGGTATACATAGCATTAACGACTAGTTAGGCAACATTAACAACCACACTGTTATGGCTAATATTTTCACATCAACTACTTGTGGGGAGTTAACCACCACTTTGCACCATGTAGAAGAATGATATATCTTTTGATAATAGGAGAATTCATATTTGCAATGACAAACATAGTTCAACATCTTTGAGATGGAGAAGAAACAATCCAAGACATGAAACTAACACAGGCTAACTTAAGGTCCATCCTGTAAAAAAAAACTAGAAGCAAAAGCATATGCATATTCATGCAACGGTGACATCCTCATGAACCATTCACATGTCTTGCTTCTAATATCCATCATGATCTCTTGTTCCCTACAGTATGTAAGTTTCATATCAGCACCCAACAAAGGAAAGAAATCTGGAATAAATGATATTTTTGAGTGAACATGCTTACAGCTGATCCTGGTGAGTCATGTTGGCTACAGTTAGCACTCATATGCTTCTTCATCTGTGCCCATTCTTCTTCCATTCGGCTCATATGATTGTTAACCTTTCGATTTTCTTCATGATGGACTTGATTATCTTGCCGATGTGCTTCTCTTGCTTGCTCAGATTGTGCTAGTTTTTCACTGAGTTCCGGTCTAGTCTGAACGTTCACTGCACCAACATTCTGACTGCGGGGGGGGGGGGGGTTGTAATTATCTATGGGCCCACAGGCCCTGGTATGTGTATTGGCTGGCTGGCAGCCCGCCTATGGGCGCTATGGGCGCTGCTGGGCTTGGGGAATCATAAGGGGGGGCTAGGGGTTCTAAACCTAGCCCCCCCCCTGCGCTGGTCTCCCAGGCCTATATATGGTTTTAGCCTGTGCTCCTGTATTATTAATCTAATCTTTCCTTGCCTATATCTCTGATAGACTCGTAAGTCCTTATTTATGTTTCTTTACGTGATACTGTTGTTGTTATTCACTGATGAAGCTACTATATGTATGAAACTTGCTCCCGGCATGCATATAAGTAGCACTTGGTTTTGTTTTAAAATCCGGTGTGATAGCATCATTAGCACATCTACCATCATTGCCGCCCCCAAATGCCTTGCCCACACACACCTTGTCAGGGGAGGAAGAGGCTGCTAACGGGTCTTTGAGAAGGATGCATATGGAGGATTGGGATTGCGCACATGCGGTCGATGCTGAGGAGGTCGGTGTCAGAAGATTGAGCACTGCACACATGCCGCTAGGTTGACCAGCACTAGCCTTATCGACAGACCGGTGGGCACACATAGGGCACATAAGTGAGTGGATGGATTACCTTTCAATACTTGAGATTTCAAACACTGTGGAAAAGTGGGCATTAGTCGTGTTTGGTGTGGAAAAGTGGGCATTAGTCGTGTTTGGAGGGAGTCATATCTCTCGAAAATCTAACCAGGACTAATCTTTTGGGACTAAAGGTCCTACTCTTTAGTCCCGGGTCACTCACACAGGACTAAAGACAACCTGACTTTTCGAAAATAAATAAAAAAACATGCACCAGCTTCCAAATGCGTCCACTTCTCCAAGAATCATAATCACAAATTCCTTATATGCGCACATGGATTTCACAAGAATGAAAAAATCACAATCACATAATCACAGCAAGAATCACAATGCATCTCGCAACCAACGAAAACTTAGCATGTATTTCACAAACATTCTTCCTGCCATGAAACTACGGAAAAACAGCGTGCCATTGACGAAGAACGTGAAGCTGCAGCAAGCAAGAGCTGGAGGAGTGGCAGCCCACACGCCTGCAGCCTAGAGGACGGCGGCAGCCTACGCACCTGTGGCCTGGAGACCCACGACTGCCCGCCCGCCCGGCCGAGCCGCTTTGCCAGCGCTGGCCGCCCGTCGCCGGCTCGGTCATGCCCGGCTCACCCGTGGCCGCCCGCGCCTGCCGGCCGCTACCAGCTCGCCCAAGAGGATGAGGTGGAGAGACCGAGAGAGGGAGGGCTGAAGGTTGGTGAGGGAAGAGGATAAGGCACTTTTATTGCCTATTGGGGGAGGAGTTTTGTCCCGGTTGGTTTAGTCCCGGTTTGTGTTTCCAACCGGGATAAAACGCCAACGCCGGATTCTTGAGGGCCACCAGACTTTACAACTGGGATAAAAGGGGCTCTTTAGCTCGGTTGGTAGTACCAACCGGGACTAAAGAGAACCTCATCGGTGGCCATCGGTGGGTGACTTTTAACATGGGACTAAAGGTCCTTTAGTCCCAGGTCTAAAGTCAACCGGGACAAATAATGTTGGATGCAAAGTCAGTTCTCTGCTAGTGAAAATATAGGATAGTTCAATACAGTGCAAAAGATAAAGGCAATGTGCACCTATCGAAGTCCGACAGTGACTCATACTGTTAAGGTCCATCACCTGTATTACAAGTGATGATTGAGCTCTAGCATCGCTTTTCACCTTTTTACAAGTCACTGTTGATGGGTCTTTGTAAGACTCTGGATGGATCCCAACTAGGATGCCTTATCTTCGTTGTTGGTGTGTCGTGGCAGCTGGAGTACCTGCTCGACACCCGTGATGTTTAGATGGAAGGAACAACACACAAGTGGGCTATCCGCTGGTTCTTCTTCACCAAGTGGACTGGAATGTGATGGTCAGAAAAGTGGACACGTAAGCTCGCACGCTTCAACCAGCAGGACCCAAATCTGGAAATACTTTACAACCAGCAAGCTAATTAGGAGTATTAAACATAGACTAATTACAAAACTAATTGCACGGATGGAGTCTAATTCGCGAGACGAATCTATTAAGCCTAATTAGTCCATGATTTGACAATGTGGTGCTACAATAACCATTTGTTAATGATGGATTAATTAAGCTTAATAGATTCGTCTCGCGAATTAGCACAAGGTTCTGCAATTAGTTTTATAATTAGCTCATGTTTAGTTCTTCTAATTAGCATCCGAACATCTGATGTGATATTGTTAAAGTTTAACACCTCGTATCCAAACACCCCCAAATCTAAATCCTTTTGTCAAAATTGCAAATAAACGAATTCTTTTTTCCATAAGTGAAGTGTAATGAAGCATGGTCATTTAATCAAAAAAGTGACGATGACGATTGAATAAAATATTTGGACGGATCCAAACAGACCCACTATGATGTTTATAAGACTTTAGCCATGGTTACATTTGCTTATTTTTAGCACCCGTCACATCGAATGTTTAGATACTAATTAAGAGTACTAAACGTAGACTATTTACAAAATCCATTACATAAGTGGAGGCTAAATGGCGAGATGAATCTATTAAGCCTAATTAGTTCATGATTTGACAATGTGTTGCTACAGTAAACATTTGCTAATTATGGATTAATTAGGTTTAATAGATTCGTCTCGCCGTTTGACCTCCATCTATGTAATGGATTTTGTAAATAGTCTACGTTTAATACTCTTAATTAGTATCTAAACATTCGATGTGACACGTGCTAAAAATAAGCAAAGTAACTAAACGTCCCCTTAGGTGGAATAGGGGCCGGAATTGGGTTATCTAGTAGCTGCCATGATACCGTGTCATTATAGTGGACGGTCGCAGGCCAGTCAAATGATGAATACTGATAACATTGGAGGGACATAGCACTCATAGCAAAGACTTGACCGCAGACTCCAATAATGGCCAACTGCCTGTAATAGCCAGCGGAGGCTCATCAGGTTCTGTGGCAAGCTAAAGACAGGTAGATGATGAAGCACTACAGAAATTTCGGTGTGAGCTTATTGTATCTTAAGGCCACTACAGAAATTTCGGGACGGTGTATCGTCGTGAACAGAAACATGCTGAAAACCGCAGGGGATTCTGCTCTGTTTTTGAAATACTAGTTAAATTGCAGCAAGTTCTCTAATCAGAAAATTGCCGCCCGCCGGCCACCGCTGACATTACCGCCTTGCATCCCGCGCTCCCGTCCATGTGTCTCGTGCCACTGCCACTACCTCCGGTCCGCCGCGCTTCCCCCACCCACGGGTGCGTATCCCGCGAGGCAGCGCCGGCGCCGCCCACCGGGAGGTTGCATGGTGGCTACAGACGGTGAGAGCCCGTGGCAATTTCTGCTCTTCTTCTTCTCAGGCTGCCTTCTGGGTTCCTCTCATTCGATCTGCCACTGACAAAGGTATCTCTTCCTCTGATAGCACTGATGCAGATTCCCGATTTGTTATTGGGACAGAAACTTGGTCCGTTGCCCTGTGAATCTGTGATTACCAGTTACGCTTGTATTTGTATACATTTCCTGTGCTCACCTCTGAAATAGATGATGATATCCTATAAACAATATACAATTACGCTGATGGAGAGGACCATGAATGGTTTCCAAGAACATCTCTATCGTCCAGCTCACGCTAGCAGGTGAGACATGACTCCTCTGCTTGGCTGCTTGCCGCCGGGCCCTCCTCCCTCTGCTTTCGATTCCTCCCTCTGGTTGGGCCCTTACCCTGAGAAGGATGCGCATCATCTCCGCGTCTAACCTGGTGGTGCAGTGTTCTGCCCTATCACATCAAATATTTAATACTAATTAGAAGTATAAAATATAAATTAATTATAAAACCAATTGCACAGGTGGAGGCTAATTCGCGAGATGAATCTATTAGCTTGATTAGTTCATGATTTGATAGTGTGATGCTACAGTAAACATGTGCTAATTATGCATTAATTAAGTTTAATAGATTCGTCTCGCGAATTAGCCTAAATCTATATAATTAATTTTGTAATTAATACATATTTAGTCCGTACTCAACTATATACTCTAGAGGCCGTCGTCACATGATTGCAGCGATCTATCAACAATAATTGGGAGTAGGAAGCAGCAGCACTGTTCGGATGCCAGTGCAGTCAACGAAGGCCATGTGCGCTTGCCGACAGAGACAGCAAGCCGTTTCAAGTGCTGAGCTGTTAGCCTGTTACGATCAGGAATCGTCAAAAGGCCGGCCATTTCTCAAGCTTTAGCTACTCATACGCCAAGTGCCGCCCTCTAACCGTTGTCTTCTCCACTCGGCCATAGTGCTCCCCTCCCCTTCCCCTCTACTCTGAGTTCGCCTTCTCAAGAGCTCCGATGGCTGGACTAGCGGTCAGCCTGGTGGTGGGCCCACTGGTGTCCCTGGTGAAGGAGAAGGCGTCCAACTATCTCCTGGACAAGTACAAGGTGATGGAGGGTATGGAGAAGCAGCACGAGGTCCTCAAGCGCAAGCTGCCTGCCATCCTCGACGTCATCGCCGACGCTGAGAAGCAGGCGTCCCACCAGAAAGGAGTGAAGGTATGGCTTGGCAGGCTCAAGACGGTGGCATACCAGGCGATCGACATCTTTGATGAGTTCGAGTATGAGGCGCTCCGTCGTCAAGCCAAGAAGAATGGGCACATCACCAAGCTTGGCAAGGCTGGAGTAAAGCTCTTTCCTACCCACAACCGTGTTATATTCCGTATCAGGATGGCCAGCAAGCTTCAACGCGTTGTTGGCGCCATCAAGGTCCTTGTGGATCAAATGAACGACTTTGGGTTCAACAGGCTTCAACACCAGCAGGCACCAGCACTGAAGGAGGGGCGTGAGACGGATTCCAATATCGTTGATCCTAAAAATATTGTTAGCCGATCTAGGCACGAGGAAAGGAAGAAAATTGTTGAGATATTGGTCAACGATCAAGCTACCAATGGTGATCTCAAGGTTCTTCCCATCGTTGGAATGGGAGGTTTGGGCAAGACTACCCTCGCTCAGCTCATCTACAACGATCCTCAAGTCAAGGATCATTTTCAGCTACTAAAGTGGGTGTGTGTGTCAGATGATTTCAATCTATGTAATCTTGCCAACAAAATTTGCAACGCTTCGGAGGGTTCCCTTGAAAAGGCACTGAAGGAGCTTCAGGAACAGCTTAAGGGAAAGAGGTAAGCTGGAGTTAATCAACTCGATTCTCTTGCCCTCTATCGTGCTTTCAAGCTAAGTCACTCTTACTAATCTCTCAGTACATGCAGTGACCCGTTATTAGTTGCTTACAATAATCATTATTGTGTGTTGAAAGCAATAATTATTAATTGTTTACAATAATCATTATTGTGTGTTGAAAGCAATAATTATTAATTGTTTACAATAATCATTACTTCACTATTCCTCTATCATTATTGTGTGTTGGGATGGCAAACCCGTCTTTTGGCTATCTATTAGCTGGAAAAGTGCTAATGTAAACAATTATTGGTAACAGGTACCTTCTTGTATTGGATGACGTATGGGATGAGGAGAGCTTCTTGGACAAGTGGGAAAAGTTCAAGGCCTGTCTTGAACAAGGTGGTGTCGGTAGTGCCGTACTAACAACCACCCGTAACACAGAAATAGCTCAATTAATGGGTACAGTTGGGATCTCACACGAAAGGAAATACCTTGATGTCGGAAATTTAGGCAAGGAATTCATACAGGAAATTATTGAAACAAGAGCATTCAGTTTGCATAAGCGAGATGATGAGCTTGTAAACCTGGTTGGTCCGATTGCAGAGAGATGTGCTGGGTCGCCATTGGCAGCCAAAGCTCTGGGGTCTATATTGCGTAAGAAGACCACTACGGAAGAATGGGAGGATGTGCTACAGAGAAGCAACATATGCACTGTTGAGACTGGAATTTTGCCTATACTTAAGCTTAGCTACGATGAGTTGCCAACTGACATGAAGCCATGCTTTGCTTTTTGTGCTCTGTATCCAAAGGATTATCAAATTGATGTGGACAACCTTATCCAACTATGGATGGCTAATGGTTTTATCGTCTTCGAACAAAACAAGGTACCAATTGAAACCGTGGGTAAACGGATTGTCAACGAGATGGTTTCAAGGTCATTGTTCGAGCATGTGGAGCAAGATCCAACAAAGTTCGGGTATAGTTCTACAACTTTTTTGAAGATCCATGACCTTATGCACGATGTTGCAGTGTCTGCTACAGAAGACGAGTACATATATGTAACTGATGAAATGGATGAAAGTGGTAAATTACTTCCAAGTGCTACCCGCCATATACATTTTGAAACATGGGAGGGACAACTTTTTGCAAATATTGATATTTTATCTATCCGAACGTTGCTTGTAGTTCCTGGGAGATATTATCGAGATGAGCTGCATTCATCCAAATATAGTTCTCTGCGAGCACTTGCTCTACCAGCATCATATTATAAATATTTGCCAATGAAACCAAAGAATCTGCACCACCTTAGGTACCTTGATATCTCTAAGAGTACAATCAAAGCACTTCCAGATGACATAAGCATACTATATAATCTTCAGACACTTAAACTTTCTGGTTGTGAGGAACTTAGTATGCTTCCGAAGCAAATGAAGTACATGACTGCCCTTTGTCATCTCTACACTGATGGATGCACCAAGTTACAGTGTATGCCTCCGGAGCTTGGACGACTCACCTCTCTTCGAACACTTACATGTTTTGTAGTGAGCAGTGACTCGGATTGTAGTAGTCTTGGAGAGCTAAAAAATTTGAACATTGGTGGTTCACTAGAGCTAAAGCAGCTCGAAAATGTGACAGAAGCAAGAAATGCAAGACAAGCAAATCTTGGAAATAAGAAGGAACTGAGACAGCTGTCATTAAGGTGGACAAGTGGTAAGGGGGAGGAACAGCAATGTAACGAGGTGCTAGAGGTTCTCGAAGTTCATGATAGACTACTAGCTCTAGAAATAGAAGCCTACCAAGGCACCAATTTTCCATTATGGATGGGTGCGTTAAGAAACATGGTTGAGCTTCGGCTATCTGATTGTAGCAAATCTGAGCAGCTTCCTCCATTGTGCCAGTTACCAGCACTACAGCTTCTTCATTTGGAAGGATTGACACAGTTGCAGTTCTTGTGCAGCAGTTGTACATCCTCCACATTTGGAAAGCTTAAGGATCTTAAGCTTGATTATCTTCCTAATTTTGATAGGTTTTATGATCAGGTAGTGCAAGAAGAGCTAGTAGCATTTCCTCAGCTCGAGAAATTGCATATTGAAGGCTGCAGAGAATTGACAGCATTACCAGAAGCGGGAGTGCTCAGAAAATGGTATGATGGTGGAGAATATACAATGGTCCGCTCAGCATTCCCAGAATTGAAGAGCCTCGTATTGATAGATTTATGGAGCTTTGAGAGATGGGAGGCTGCCATTGAAATTGAAGTAGAACATGCACTATTCCCTTTGCTTGAGACTGTCCGTATTTATCGTTGCGACAAGTTAACCACTCTGCCTAGAGCACCAAAGCTCAGGGAACTATGCCTATCTATGAATTATTATAAAAACCAACAGAGGTCCCTGGGAGCAACTAGATATATGACGTCACTGTCCAATTTGAAACTGGAAAGAGTCGAGGTGGATGGCAAGGACAAATGGGACTATATTTCATCTGTGACAAATATGCACCTTGACTCCTGCAGTTTGTTCTTCCAATCACATGCACTAGCTCTGTGGGCTTGTTTTCGGCAGCTGCAAGATCTGGTTATCAGGAGGGCGAATGACCTAATCTACTGGCCGGAAAACGAGTTCCAAAATTTGGTTTCCTTGCGGAGGCTGTATATTGGGGATTGCGAGAGTCTGGTTGGATATGCTCCTGACCAGGCAACATTAGAAAGGAGCCAACTTTTGCCCTGCCTCGAGTCTCTAAGTATATCTTTTTGCGATAGTCTGGTAGAGGTCTTCAACCCTACCCCTGCCCTCAAGGAGATGGATGTTGAATACTGTAAAAATCTGAAGACCATATCCTTCAAGCAACAGGACAAGACATCATTAAATGCAGGTCATCCTAGCACTGACGTCATCATGGCATCCACTGCTGTACAGGATCTCTCACCATCCGCCGGCCGGAGTAATTTCCTTCCATCATCTCTAGAAACTCTGACAATCGATGAATGTGATGGATTGTTAGAGGTTCTCAATCTTCCCTCATCCCTTAAAGAAATATATATTAGTGGTTGCTCCCAACTACAAATCCTATCAGGCGAGCTGGATGCACTCAGTTACCTATCAGACGACTGTCCAGCTATAAAGGACCTGCGGGAGCGGTATGGCATCCATTTCTGAAGGTACCCACTGAACACAATATTAGTCATTTCGACAAAAATAATGCATAAATCCGTTCATTTATGTTATTATCAATTCTGAACACACGTACTATTCCGAAAAAAAACATTTTCACCGCTGCAAACATTGGATGAAGTTTATACCAAATTTGTATATATATATATATATATATATATATATATATATATATATTTGAAATTTTATTGAACTTTACAATTTTTTAACAGGACGCTCTCCATCGCTGCTTGGGCGTCTCTGCTCCTGGCTTCCTCCTCCTACGGGGCTTCTGTGTGAAGACCACACGCCCTGTAGTAGGTCTTGGACATGTCGGACATGGCACTCTTCATGGTATCAGCCAGTACATGCCTAGCTTCATTCGTGTGAATCTCCTGAGCAAAGGATGGCAAAGAGTGATGTGGTGGTGATACTAAAAAAGATTATAAAGGACTTCGCCAAATCTGCATCAACCTCAAAGCAGAGTGCAGCCTATTGAGTAGTCATTACCAAGGCAATTTCCCCTGTATTTGTATTCATGTGCTCTGTTAACTTGTGCAAGAGATGAATAGCATCAGCCATCTCTTATTTCATTTTTCTCCACTAGTTATTTGTATCCTATATAAGATTTCTGAACAGAAACTGTCATATGTAATATAAGTTTCTTCTATTGGAGTTTCTTTTTTGAACGAACAACTGTCAAATGTAGCTGAGTATCCACTTCTTATGCTCTGTATCCCACTATGTTTGGAATTGCTAAAGTGATTCACATGACCAAAGTCCAAAGGATGTCAATGAGAGATGTGAGGGTGGCATTGAAAAAAGATTATAAAGCATTACGCCGAATCGGCATCAGCCACAATGCAGAGTGCCGCCCAATGTTCAGGTGTGCTCGCTGAAGTTATACATCTGCTGTGTTCACTTCTGCAAAGTAGAACTATCTTGTACTTCATATTTCTTCACTAGTTATTTGTCTCCTGTATACGATTCAGTGTATACTCAAATGAACACAAATAAACCGCCATATTGTAAAATAATTTAGTGTATGGAATCTCAAATGGTGAAATGGAGTTCACTTCGTATCCTCTGTCTTTCCCTATTGAGTATTGTCAGTATGAATAACGAGTAATGTCAGAGATCATTGCAGAGAGGCCATCGCTGCTGTCGTCGTTGCCGCCGAGCAGTTGGACACGGAGTGCACCCTCGCGGCGAGGCTCCCTACAGACCAAGCCGCCACGAGCCAACGGCCGACCAACCGCCGGTGAAGTCGAGCGCAGTGCTGCTTTCTCGCCTCAAAGGTGTCGTTGATGAATCGAGCGCACCTGCCACTGAATAACTGAGAATATTGTTTGCCCTAGACTTGAATCGGGTCCAAGCTCCACGATCGAATTTAGTAGGTATTGGTAAAATAAAGGGGTCTCTGTGAAAATATTCGATCCAAACTAGGGAGGTATATGTAAAATACGGGGACCAAATTGAGAATAAGTGGATCGCGAACCGGGGACTCTTCTGCACTGCAGAGCATTCGGGGGCGGTGGACTTGGCATCCGGCGCCGCAACGCCGCCGGCCGCCGGCCACCGCTGACCTTGCAGCCGTGCGTACCGCGCTCCCATCCATCGATACCATGCCAGCACCTCCAGTCATCCGCGCTTCCCGCATTCGAATCGACGGCGACAAGTGCCTCCAAGTCCTCGCCGAGTCCTCGATCTGCTCGCTCGGCTCCGGCCACCATCCTCTGACTAGGATCGCTCATTGCACTTGCAAGGTACCCTCCAGCCCTTTACTCTCCCTCCCATGAATGCCGTCGTCTCTCTCGCCGGTTTGTATGTGCACTGATTACTGCTGCCGGCATCAGGCGGCACTCCAGGTGCTCGATGCTTTGCCCACAGAGCACACTGCCTACCGGCTTTCAAGGGCCACTAGCAGTAGTGCTAGAGCACATATATGAGTTTACTGCTCATACATCACATGGTGGCATGAATAAGATCTCTGTATCTTTCTATGAATATAGAACAGGAGATGGTCGAATTACAAGTGCTTCATTGGGGCTAGTTGCTTCTCAGTATCTCAAATTGAATTATTGACGTTTCCAAAAGTTTATTTCAGGAAAGCTGACCAATCCTTATTTTCTTTGCTGATGGAACAGGGGAGCACTGCCGGTCCGGTTCTGCTTGGAACCTTGCAAGAATACTTTTGGGACTTTTGAACATGCCAATCCTAATGAACACTACAGGCATTTACGTGTACACTACAGACTTTTGGGACTATTGAGAGGAAGCCAAATGCGAACAAATGCCCAATAATGCGGCTGTTCCTTGTTTTTCCTTCAGTGCGGATAAATTAATTGTATGGTCTATTTATTTCCTTTAAGTTTCTCTTCAGAGCATGGCCCACTAATACTGGACTGCCTACATAAGCAATCATTCTGCCCTTCTCCTGAATTCTCCAGAAGTATCAATCCTTCTTAATTTGGTGGCTAACACGAGGAGAGTAGTGATCTTCAAAATGGTACAATCCTTCCACTGACGCTGTTTCTTGGTCTTCTTACTTTCTAAAATTTGTATACTAATTGTGATACCTCTTCTACCTTTCAGTTATTTTATACCGTAGGGATGGTGCCTGGACTGCGATTCTCTCCTGATAATTCTGAGAAACAGGGAGGGGACAGAATGGTGCTCCGTTATTATATGTCAAAGTTCTGAAGGTTTGCCATCCATAAATCATCTCACCACCAGACTCCAAAGTTTGTTCATCATCTTAAGTATGAGAAAACCACCATGCTACGTATCGATATGTTGATGGCCATCATTTTATTGTTTGGCTTGTCTCTCCACCTCAATGGTGTTGCTCAGCTCTCTGCAGTTGCTCCCCCTAACTCTTGGAAAATTTCAAATATGCAGCTGCAGCGCATTAACATGCACAACGTATCTAGTATCCTTCCTATTCTTGACCATAGAATCATGTCATATAGAACTTATTTTGGCTTCTATGCCATAGATGGTCATTCATTCATTCTCTCTATTGTGATTTTTGGACCCCAAGCTCCAGTCATCTGGTCTGCCAACCCTGACAATCCTGTAAACTGCGACACCATCTTAAAGTTCACTAGAGAAGAGGATTTGCAGCTCCGCTGGATGTATACCCTTAAGTAGCCCTTCCTGCAACCAAGCACACAACAACCAGCTAATACAAGTCAACAATGTTTCTTACTTCAGTAACAGTGCATTCTTGTTATTAGCAAGTTCAACTTCTGAAAATGTTTGCAAGCGATCATGCTTAACTGATTGCGATTGCAAAGCAGTGGTTTTTCCAAAAGAACGTTTACGGTAGTGATGGTGGTTACTGCTTGTTGCTATCTGACAGCATGGCAATTTTGTTTGCAGACAATTCATCAAATCGTTTTTCAGCATTTGTAAAGATAGAAGGTAATCACTCAGAAAAAAGGAGAACAATTATTATTGTTGTTGGTTCAATTGCAGGATTTTGTCTAATATCTGTCTTGGTTTGCATGGCTGTATGGAAGAAATACAAGAAAAACGAGGAACCACCTTTGATGTCATACCTGGAATACCAAAGCGTTTCTCCTTTCATGAGTTAGAAGTTTCTACTGGCCACTTCTGTATAAAGCTGGGAGGTGGTGGCTTTGGGTCCGTATTCAAAGGCAAGATAGGCAGGCAAACTATTGCTGTCAAACGCTTGGAGGGTCTCGAGCAAGGAATGGAAGAGTTCTTAGCAGAGGTCAAGACAATTGGCAGAATTCATCACTTTAATCTCATAAGGTTGGTTGCTTCTTGTCTACGAATACTCGTCCAATGGCTCGTTAGACAAATGGATCTTTCCCAAAAGTACAGTCTTCACTCTCTCTTGGAAAACTAGACGTGATATCATATTGGGCATTGCTAGGGGTTTATCCTACCTTCACGAAGAACGTGAGCAAAGGATTGCTCATTTGGATATCAAGCCACAGAATATTCTCTTGGATGACAAATTCAGTGCTAAGATCTCAGAGTTTGGACTCTCAAAAATGATAAACAGGGATCAAAGCAAAGTCATGACTAGAATGCGAGGAACACGTGGTTATCTTGCACCTGAATGGCTGGGTTCAAAAATCACAGAGAAGGCTGACATTTACAGCTTTGGGATTGTGATGATCGAAATCATATGTGGTCGAGAAAATTTGGATGAATCACTACCCGAGGAGAACATCCATTTGATAAGCCTGCTTCAAGAGAAGGCACGGTTTGGCCAGTTGTCTGATTTGGTGGACAGTAGCAGCAATGACATGGGATTGCATATGCAAGTGGTCGTGGAAGCGATGAAGCTTGCTATGTGGTGCTTGCAGGTTGATAGCAGCAGAAGACCCTTGATGTCAACAATCGCCAAAGTGTTGGAAGGTGTGATGAGCATGGAGGAAATACCTGACTGCACTTTGGTCCCTAGTTTTGCATCAAACAATACCGTGGGAGCAGGTTCTTCTTATCTTCCTTCTGAGTCATATTTATCAGGGCCTAGGTGATACCGGTTAAAGCCTCCAACTGAGAGTAAACTTTCAATCAGGATAAAAGGTGTTCTTTTTTGTCTCAGTTGGATTTTTTAATAGTGATAAAAACTCATCCCCCATTATATACCAAGACAGAGGCATTTCTTCCTCCCCAGCCCGAGCCAGTCCACCACAAAGATGGTGCCGAAGCAAGAGAGGTGCTGCCCGAATTTTTTTCCCTCATTTTCGTGGGAATTTCACTCATGCAAAGTGTTGTGAAGGTTTCCTACTTCATCCTCGTATTACGCTTTGATTTATGCTTTGGAGATGGATAGTTTATTTGCTAGAATGTGAAGTAGAAAATGGAGAGATATTTTGAGCTAGAATGTGAGGATGATCGATGTGTCATATATAGTATGTATCTTTGCTGTGGTTTAAAAATAATGCTACCCTTGTCTAGACGGTTTTGTTTTGTAAAATTCAATATGGTTTTTCAAATCCATACTTGTTGAACTTGCATACCATGTTCATCTCAGCGAGAATGTTCTCCGCCGAGCAGCAACGTATGTCAAGGAGGAGGTCCGATTCTACGAGAAAGAGTGGATACGGACATCGTGGAAGACCGTGTCCCCTTTTTCATAGAATTGAATCTCTTCCATGACGAAGCGCGGTGCTGCCCAGTTGAGAACATGCTCGCAAGATGATCACGGTCTTCAAGTTCAACAAGTTCTGTAGGCATACCGTATTCATCTCGGTAAGCATGTTCTCCGTGGAGCAGCAACGGACGTTAAGGAGGAGCTTTGATTTTACAAGAAAGAGCGGCAACAACCTTTCTCGTAAAATCGTAAAATCGAAGCTCTTCCATGACGAAGTACGGTACCGCCTAGTTGAGAACATGCTTGCCGAGATGATCACGGTCTTCAAGTTCAACAAGTTCTGCAGTGCTAAGATAAGAATTTTTGTACATAGATGGCTTCTACTACTGGAGGAAGTGGTGATGGTGGGGGCGATCATCGTTCCTCTTCCGGCAAGGGGAAATTCAAGTTGGCTCTCATGATAAGCCAATGAAAATGAGCACGTTGGAGAAAGCAATGCTTTGTTATTTGCAGAAACGTCATGAAGAACCTGTTGCGGCGGGTCAAGAACCTCCTTTTGGTAGTCGTTATGCTCCATCGTTAGTCCCGTGTGTTTCACGTCCACTTAGTACTACCGTTTTAGGCGGCACAAATAAACCACAGGATAAGGCTGGGTCAGCGGAACCTTCGTCTTCATCGCCCAAGGATGCTTAAAGTCTTTCTAGATAATAACCATTGGATGGCTTAACGTAGTGTATCATGTTGTTTGGATATATAATTTAAATATGTGTATTTGTATCTATATCTAAACTTTCAGCATTATTTGCACTACAACGTTTGACATGCTTTCAATCGTGAATCCATTTTCAAGTGTAATCAATTTTCATGCGTAATCAATTTTCAGTGTAATCCATTTTCACGCGTAATCCATTTTCAAGTGTAATCCATTTTCATGCGTAATACGATGCAGATGGACCGGCAATGAATGTATAATGCAGACAGATGGAGCGAGGTGTTTATTGATGGCTTGCATTATTTTCTCGAAGTGGCTAAAGCGAACAAGTCAGAGAATGGGTTCGTATGTTGTCCATGTTTCCGATGCAATAACAAGGACTACGCAAAGGATTCCTGGGAGACTATTCACAGCCACTTGTTTAGATACGGTTTCATGCCTAACTATTTGGTTTGGACCAAGCACGGTGAAAGAGGGGTTGTAATGGAAGACGGCGAAGAGGAGGGGGATGATGACAACATTCCGGACTAGGTTGCAGGCTAAGCTTTTGCAGATACTACAATGGACAAGGCTGATGAAGATGAGTTTGCAGAAAATGGCCCTACTGATGACCTTGGTCAGGTGCTACGAGATGCACACAGAGATTGCGAAACTGAGAAGGAAGCAGTAAAGTTGCAGCGCATGATAGATGATCACCAAAAAATGTTATACCCTGATTGCTAGCAAGGCCATAAAAAACTAGGTACGACACTAGAATTTGTGCAATGAAAGGCAAAAAATGGTGTGTCCGATAAGTCATTTCAGGGGATATTGAACATTGTTAAGAAGATTCTTTCCGAGAATAATGAATTATCATTCACAACATATGAAGCTAAACAGATTATTTGCCCTCTCAGATTGCAGGTTCAGAAGATACACGCATGCCCTAATGACTGTATCCTCTATCGTGGTGATGAATACGAGAAAATGGATGCTTGTCCCATCTGCGAAGCGATGCGGTATAAGATTAGGCGAGATGATCCTGATGATGTCGAGGGGTAGTCTCCCAAGAAGAGAGTTCCCGCGAAGGTGATGTGGTATTTCCCTATAATACCATGCTTGAAGCGCTTGTTTTCAGAAACAAGGCGAATGCTAAGTTGATGCGATGGAACAAAGAAAAACATATGGAATATGAGATGCTGAGACACCCCGCAGATGGGGCCCAGTGGAGATCAATTGATAGAGCATTCCCGAACTTTGAAAATGAAGCAAGGAACATAAGGTTTGGTTTAAGTACTGATCGATTCAATCCATTCGGTGAGTTGAGTAGTGACCATAGTACTTGGCCTGTGACTCTATGTACGTTCAACCTTCCTCCTTGGTTGTGCATGAAGCGGAAGTTCATTATGATGTCGGCGCTTATCCAAGGCCTAAAACAACGACATTGATGAACTTTTACAGCTCTGGAAGGAAGAAGGTGTACGTGTGTGGGATAAGGATAAACAAGAGATCTTTAATCTACGAGCATTGTTGTTCATAACCAACAATGATTGACCTGCACTGAGTAACCTTTCGGGACAGACAAACAAGGGATATCGGGCCTACACCCACTGTTTAGATGACAAAGACATAATATATTTGAAGTACTATAAGAAGGTTATCTATATGGGTGATCGTATCTGCTCACCACCAACTGAGAAAGAGTGGGATGCATTTTAAAGGGCCGACAGACCATCGTAAAAAATCTGCACACCGTAATGGAAAGCGTGTCTTCAAGATGATAAAAGATGTAAATGTAGTCTTTGGAAAGGGTCATGGTAGACAACATGTTCCGAACAACGATAACGGACGTGCACCCATGTGGAAGAAAAAGTCCATATTTTGGGAGCTACCTTATTGGAAAATCTTAAAGGTTCGCAACGCAATAGACGTGATGCACCTGACGGATAATCTTTGCGTGAACATGCTAGGCTTTATGGGTGTTTATGGGACCTCGAAAGATACAATGGAAACATCCGAAAAAGAGAGATAACGGACAGCACTACTTACGTCCTGCCAATTACAATCTCAGCAAGAAAGAGAAGGATAGGATGTTTGAATGTTTGAATAATATGAAGGTCCTGTCTAGGTACTCCTCGAATATAAAGAGAATAATCAATATGAAACAAAAGAAGTTTACAAATCTCAAGGCTCATGACTGCCACATGTTGATGACCTAGTTGCTTCCGGTTGCACTGATTATTGCTGGTGATGGTAGTGGCTCCAACCTTGCCATATCATACACCGATGAAGAGGGCACCCAGGCAGACATGTTCCTCAACATGTCCAATGATGGGAATGAAGAGCCCGAGCCCAAGCAAAACCTTGCCGTGGCGGAAGGTTTCGGCGAGGTATATATAATTTATATTATTTTACGCTACCGTTAATGCTATGTACTAATTAACGAATCTTGAACTGTTAGCCCTCTGGATCAACAAAAGGGTAGAAGACCCGAGGTCGTACAAGGGTGATGGAAGGGAGGCTTGTCATCACGGAAGTCACGGAAGAGGGCATGCCGGTTGCTCCTGAAAAAGTAGCAAAGAAGTACATAAGTCAGATCGGGGCAATCGTAAGGGACAACATGCCTATCAGCATCAGGGAATAGAAGGGCAAAAGCACTAATCCATACGCGCTCCCGGAGACACAAAAGAATATGCTGTGGGAAGATGTCAAGAGACATTTCACATTTCCTGAAGGATATATTGAAAAGGATGTGAAAGCATTGACGCTGAAGAAGATGGCTAAACAATTCTAGACATTAAGAAGATGCTGGATGCCAACTACCTTAAGAAGGGTCGAACTCCAGATTTCAATGTGCGGCCAAAGTTGAGGGACCACTGGGAGGCATTTGTTGAATATAAGAGGAGTGAAGACGGTGTGAAAAAGATCCAGACCAACACTACAAATTATGGTCAGAAGGAGTACCATCATCATCTAGGGCGAGGTGGTTATGGCACAGCAATTCCCAAATGGAAGAAGATGGAACAAGACCTGATCGAACAGGGTATGGTACTTGCAACTATTGATTGGCCCGAATGATCAAAAAATTGGTATTACGCTCATGGAGGCTCCTTGAGCCAAGAGGATGGGACATTGATTTCAATGAGACAATATGTCAGAAGGCCGAAAGGCTTATAAAGAACATTGAACATTCTAAGGCTACGAGGTTGAAGGTGGACTGAGAGAATGATGAGCTCACATTGGCCCTCGGTAATCCCGAGCACCCAGGACATTTCCGAGGGTTCGGGGTCATTCCGTGGAAGTTTGCATTCCGAAGTGATAGCGTATCGTACAGAAGCCGCAAGTGAAGAAAAGAATATATCGAGGAGAGCTAGCGGCAGATGCTAGAATCCAAAGTGTAGTCACAAGAAAAAAGAATGTTGGAGGAAAGCAATTGTCAAGTGGCCCACGCAGTTGCGGAGTTGGCCCAATCTGGAGCATTGTCGAATCCAAACTACGCCAGCCCTTCTCAATGCCTCTTGAGCAGTTGTGCTTCTACAGGGCTCCCCGATGCGCAGACGCCCAGGTTACCCGTGGAGGAGCAACAGTTCACTATGGATGCCATCACGCAATGCACCTCATGTGAGCTGCATGCACCGGTCGGCAACCTCACTATTAAGGTATACTTATACATAATATTTATGCAATCTTCTCAAATGATCCACGCCTCGGGATCGGAGTTTAATAACTTGTTTACTTCGGCTATATGTACAGGTGGCGTACGGGAGTGCGTTACCAATCCTAGCAGGGTAGACAAGCCATGGAATGGAGATTCCACCTGGCTACGCCAGCGTCAGCGTAGAGCAGCTTGTTGATAGCCAATATGAAGGCCTAGAGCTTGACCTTCCAGGAGGCGACGGGGAAAGGACACTGGCAGATGCGTTTCATGGGATCATTCTATGGTGCAAACGCTACATCATTATTCCCGACACGGAGCCATCTCCTCAAAGCTCAAGACCGCTCCCCATAAATCCCCAACAACGACCTTCTCGTCATAGCTCGAGACCATCATCTCCTGCACAACCTGCTCCAGGACTGTCGTTTCCTGCTCGATTAAGGTCTCCATCTCCACCACATCCTGGTGGTGGGAGCGACAACAAAAATAACAACACCCCTCCCCGATCACCGTCGTCGGGACTAAGAGCAGCCCCGATGAAGGAACTTGCAGCACCACTAAAGAAGTCACGAGCATCGCCTCCCAAGCAAAGACAAAGAAAGAAAAAAAACAAAGGAGCCTGAAGTGACGCGTAAGGAACGCTGGGAGGCAATGAGTCATGCAAAACAATGGGCAGAAAAATCCAAGCAGAGGCTAATGCGTGGTTCAAGAAACAAGCCGAAGAAAAAAAGCAAGGGAGATGGAGCCACCGCCAGTAAATCGAAGAGATTTTAATTTTTTTATCAGAATGGAAGAAGGAGCCAAGAAAAGGATACCACTACTATCAAACTACGAATGGGCTTTAGTAAAGGCTGATGAGAGGGACAAAAGGAAAGGAAAGTCATCTTCCAGTGGTATTGTTCCCGTCCTCGGGCATCTATCAAAAAAAGATGCTCAAAAGATAGCACCAATGCCCTTGGATCAACAAGCACAACTATTGAAATTCATGGAAGAAACAGGTATTGGACTTAATGAATGTTTAGGGCAAGTTGAGCCACCAACTGCACCGCCAGTTCAATCGAGATGGACTTTTGAGCAAGGAAAATCTGAACGAATTCCATCAATGGTACATGAAGGTGTCCACCAACTCGAGGGAGATGTTTGGCCGTAAGGTAAAACCAATAGATTTTTACGGCGAAGACGAGAAAGTTCTGTAGCTAGATTTGAAGGATATATACGAAGTGTACCATCATGATGCCCTGGACGTCTCTCTGATCAGTGCCTGGGTTCTGTAAGTGTCCGTTTATCTACATGTAAATTTTGGCTCATATCATTATTTTTTTTGCATGAGTCACCGTACTAACTTTGTCTTCCATTTTATCTAGGATGCTAATTCAGACGTGCTGACGAGAGGCGTACCTACATATTGGCTTCATGGATCCATCCGTAGTTATCCAAAAACAGATACAATTATCACCGAAAAAAACCTCGGTGGAAGTATATAATTTTCTAGACAAACAAAAATTCAAGGATTTTATACTACTTCCATACAACTTCAAGTAAGTGTGTGTATACCTTCTACTTTCATTTTCTTTTTCCTTACCTGATTAAAGTTAGTTAGCTCTAATATGCATGAACATTTTACGTACGCAGCTTCCACTGGATCCTCATTATAATTGAGCCTGAAAGAAACCATGTCACTGTCTTCGATTCATTGAGGAAAGATCCGGTGGAGTACCAAGACATGCAAGACATGCTAGGCGTGTAATAATTTTGGACCTTTATCTCTATGCAAAAGTTTATTTCCTAAATTTTATCCCTGTTACACTATATCATTCATTATTCTAATCCGCAGCGCATGGAAACAATTCATAAGGACACACAAAGGTCCATTCAAAGAAAAACTTACATGGAACACAGACTTCTTAGTACGTATGAAGTCTGCACATTTAGTATATTGTATAACACGAATATTTCATATCATATTTTTTTCCGCACTGAAGTGCTGAAGATAGGAACCCGGGAATAATCTATGTGGCTACTACATCTGTGAGCACATGCGCAGTTTTATAGGACCCAAGGGACTAAAGATGACGCCACACAACTTTAAAGTACGTAAAATAAAACTATTACTAGTTAATTATTTTCTAGCTCCTTATATTTAATTGTTCGTGTAACATTCACATATTTCCAAATTATAGATGCTAAATATTCAACAAGGACTCTTGAAGAAAGAAGTAGCGGCAATATGTGAAGGTCTCATTGGATTCCTAATGGACGAGGTGGTAAATCCACAAGGAGAATTTTATTACAATGGAAGACATTTAGACACTTCGAGCAACACCTCGACGGGAAGATTGTAGATATATAGTTTGATTTGTATATATAATACGCACTAAGATCGATTTGTATATATAGTTGATTTCATTATACTAGTTGACTTGTGTATATATATAGTAATTGTATAATTACTAATTTCATTTGTTTAAATACTAGTTGATTTCATTAAAAAAAGTCTCAACTACTAAAGGTTAACAAAAGGGCTGCGGTACGTACGTGATGCATGAAAATTTCAGGCGCCATGCAGGAAAATTTAAGTAGGACTTTAGTCCCGGTTGGGAAACCCAACCGGGACTAAAACCAACTGGGATTAAAGGGTGACTTTACTCCCGGTTGAAGGTTCCGGGACTAAAGACCCCCCTTTTGTCTCGATTGGTTTATCTGGGATGGATTTTCGGGAGATATGCACGCTATCAACCGGAACTAAAAGCGAGTTCTCTATTAATGTTAGTACTCTCTGCAGGGTCAGGTACAGTACAGTGGGCCTATATATATAACCTATCAGCCCAAAAATACACAACAATGGCCACAGCAAGCTACCCGGTCCCCTATAGTGTTTTTTTAGCATATTTAGACCTCTCCTTCAACAATCTCTGTGATTAATTGTTCATATACCATTCACATATTTCCAAATTATAGATGTTAAATATTCAACAAGGCCTCTTGAAGAAAGAAAGAGTAGCGGCAATATATGAAGGTCTCATTGGATTCCTAATGGACGAGGTGGTAGATCCACAAGGAGAATTTTATTACAATGGACGACATTTAGACGCTCCGAGCAACACCTCGACGGGAAGATTGTAGATATATAGTTTGATTTGTATATATAATACGCGCTAAGATCGATTTGTATATATAGTTGATTTCATTATACTAGTTGAATTGTGTATATGAATTGTGTATATATATAGTAATTGTATAATTACTAATTTCATTTGTTTAAATACTACTTGATTTCATTATAAAAAAAGTCTCAACTACTGAAGGTTAACAAAAGGGCCGCGGTGCGTACATGATGCAGGAAAATTTCAGGCGCCATGCAGGAAAATTTAAGTAGGACTTTAGTCCCGACTGGGGAACCCTTTAGTCCCGGTTGGGTTTCCCAATCAGGAGTAAAGGGGCACCCTTTACACCCGGTTGCTTTTACTAACCGGGAGTAAAGGGCCTATCCCGCGCCTAGCGTGGCAGGCCCTTTAGTCCCGGTTGTTTCACCAACCAGGACTAAAGGGTGACTTTACTCCCGGTTGAAGGACCCGGGACTAAAGATCCCCCTTTTGTCTCGATTGGTTTATCCCGGATGGATTTTCGGTAGATATGCACCCTACCAACCGGGACTAAAGGCGAGTTATGTACTAGTGTTAGTACTCTCTCCAGGGTCACGTACAGTACAGTGGGCCTATATAAATAACCTATCAGCCCAAAAATACACAACAATGGTCACTGCAAGCTACCCGGTCCCCTATAGTGTTTTTTTAGCATATTTAGACCTCTCCTTCAACAATCTCTGTGGTACTATTCCTAACTTCCTGGCAAATTTCACCGACTTGACGAACTTAAATGTTTGCTTCAAACTTATTGAAGGAAAGTGAAGGACCGGACAGGTGACCAGAGATGGTGAATGGGAACCTTTAAAAATTCTCTCTCTCCAAGAACAAAGCCTATATCCCGATTGCCACCCCAAACACACCTCGCTCCTAATCGCTAAGATGACACAAGTCAACTTGAGACAAGTTCACCAAGAAACGATTAGAAAAGCTAAAAGCGTAGCAGAAGCAAAGACGATTAAGCTTGGAAGAAACTACACTTAAAAAGCTTGCTTGCCAAATCACTAATCAACCAGGCAAGAAATTAAAAAGCTAGGCTTACTAGTGATAGCAGCGAAGAGCTATATGTCGGCACAAGCATATATGTGCCCATGCTAGTAAACTAGGCTTACTAGGCTTACTAGTGATAGCAGCCAAAAGCTATATGTCATGAAGAATTGCTGTTCCAAGGGGACGCTCCACCCTTCTGCATGCATGCCGTGCCCATGCCGCCAGCTGCTCGCGCTCCTCCTCGCAGCGATTTGAGCCTAGCTCAGCTGGAAAGATTGTTTGTGGTGGGACTAAATTATTGCAATATTTAATCAATACTATCTTTTCAGCAATAGATGATGTGCCCGTCGACAGTTTCGTAAAAAGAAAATATGTGAGTGCCTTGGTGTGAAGCGAAAACATATCAAAAACATACCTTGAGAAGAGTAGGGTGAAACGATGCAACAGCGGAGGTGTAAATGGAAACTTTGTTCTACCTGTCTCACGTAATTAGAATAGTCGAATGTTAATGAAATTGATTACTGTCTCTAGTTTTGGAGATGTCATCTCCTCCTTTCTCCCTCCTCCTGCCCGCCCATGCCGCCGGATGCTCGCTCGTCCTCGCGCCACTGCTCGATCATCTTTGCATCGTCCTTGTCCACTGCTCTTAGTCCACGACGACTTCCACGTCCTCGTCCGTCCCCAAGCTTATAAATTGATTGTCCACCGGGCTACTTCAATAATTAATATTCCGATGCATGTTAGGTCTATTAGTCTATGTCCACGTCAGTCATCACTCATCACCACCCGTTTGAATGTGGATAAGGCACCAACTAAGTCACTCAGGTACTTGACATATATATAAAATATATACGTGTATTTAAAACTTGTGTATGTGGTACACGTGGACTTACAAGCATCATACGGAAATGATATTCACATCGAGGTGTTGTCGACGGTAAAGTTTGTGCAAATCCTCGATCGGTCACAATCTGGTTCCTGGTTGGCACCTAGCCTTCTTAGAAATTGATTGATTGATGGCGAGCTCTTTTACCGTAGACAATGCTAGCCTAGTATAAAAGCATCCGATGATCAAGATTAATTGTATATCACTAAAACCTTTACTTGTGGTATGAATAGTATGCATGAGTAGTATAGGTAGTATAACGTTATGATGGTAAAAAATACACAAATGCCATAAGTATAATTTTATTTTTAACACTAGAATAAAGTTTAAAAGACCATTCATTTAATATATCACTTTTTACAATATAATAATTACTAAATTATCTATCTTACTATTACTAATTGGAGGCTCCTTTGAAGTCTTCAGGTGAAGCCACCTAGGATTCCTAGGTGGACACTCTAGAAAAAGAGAGAAATCCTAGAAATTCTCACAAAAAAGCAAAACATCCAACCATCGATCCATAGATTCAAATCATCATAGCCATTGAATCTACTATGTTTTCTAAAAAATTACCCACCTATGCCATTATGAAAATAGCCTAAAGTAACCCCCTAAATATATATATAAATTACCCACCTCTGCCATTATATAAAATAAAATAAAGTAATCCCCTAATCTTCATAAAAATTACCCACTTATGCCATTATAAGCAATATTTAAAATAACCCCCTTATTTGCAACTGAATTGCCTACCACTATTACTTAAAAAACTTAAAGTAAACCCTTAAATTTGCATCTATATTACCCACACATGCTATCATTAAAAATAACATGAGGTAACCCTACGTTTGAATCAAATAGCCTTAATGAAAAATATACAACAATATATGATTCAAAATCGTCTATATCTTGCACTATTGGTATACGATATAATAATTAAGGTATATATGCATGATGTGTGTCACCATTATATAAAGTGATGGGAATATAGATTTTTATGCTAAAATTGTATCTCAAACTTAGGGTTCATTAAACAAATTCAAGTGCATACCTGCGATCCAAAGTGAAAAGTTAAAGATTATAAATGTTACTAATTAAAATCTATCACAATTGGATGAAGATATTAAGTATATATCTACATAAGTATTGTGTTCGAACATTTAACAAACGAGAGATAGCTTATGGTAATAGTTTTGTTGCAATGTAGTCTCATTTCTTTTTCCATTGGAGACTTCGCATTAGTTCCCATGAGACAAGCTAGAAAAAAGAGAGAAATTCTCATAAGAATTAAAAACATCAAACGCCAATCCTGTAAACTCTAATAATCATAGCCATTGATCTATTATATTTTCTAAAAAGTTACCCACCACTATCACTGTGAAAATATTCAAAAATAAGCTCTAAACCTATATCTAAATTACCGAGCTCAGCTATTATAAAACATAATCTAAAGTATCCTCATAATCTTCATCCAAATTACTAATACACATCATTATGAAACATAACTTAAAATGTCATTCTAAAATTTTATCTATGTTACCCACGTATGTCATTATTAAAAATAACCTAAAGTAAACATCTAAAATCGTAATCTAATTATCTTCATGTGCATCATATATAAATGTCAAAAAGTAAACTAATATATGATTCTAAATTACCTATTTATGTCATTGTTAATATAAAAATACTAAGTTAAAGTATATAGACATGATGAGTGCCACCATTTAGACCATTTATACATATACGTGCGGAATCGATGAAAAATATTGATTTGTATGCTAAACATAATGTATGGAGGATTGGAGGTGTGATACAAAATGATAAAACTATGAATATGGATGAAAAAGTGCATAGAGTAATTATTAATTAAAAATCAATCACAACTAGACAAAGATAGGTATATAAGTATTATGTTGAAGTATTGGAAAAATAAGAGAGTAGTAGGTAAACAATTTTGATTATTAGCTAAGAGTTTAATTTCTAAATAATTTTTAAATACAATAGCTTCTAAAAATATTAGCCCGTGCGGGAGCACGGGTTGATGAACTAGTAATAATGAATAATTAGGTCTTCTATATATATAACGGAGACTTTGTCCATCGTCGTTGACTCAATAATTCCGGTGCATCCGAGGACTACCCGTCCATATGTGTCCTCAATATCAGTCATCACCAGCCACATATGGATGTGGATCGAGCACCAACCAAAGGCAACTAGGCAAGCTTCAATACGTATGACTAGTAGATCTGCAGGACATATCAAAGCTAGCCAAACTATAGTTTACGAGATTAAACCGGTTAAATGTTTTCTTGCTCAATAATCGTTGTCGTTAACCTTGTGTATTGTTAGTCAAACTGTATATTGGTACTGTTTGTCTCTAATAATTATTTTCTTCAGCCCCCACCTTGTGTCAGAGCTTTCGCACTATATGTACGTCCTGTTAACCTCTTTCAATAAATAGGGCAAATTATAACGAAGGGATCACATCGCAAAAGTGCACCTTGCAAGGATACTCACATAAGGATGGAGTGGTTAGCCGATATTGTTATGTTTTTCAGGAAACTATTTTACAATTTCCTTTTTTTCTGTTGTTTTCACCAAATCCAACCCTTTTATCTTATGCTGTTAGGATGCCTTGTTTGTTCTAAGAGCAATAATACTATAGGAGATGGATGAAATATACCCAAGTGACAACATGATCAACTCTTCCATTGCTTTCATTTTGTCGTTGGCATCATGGGTGTTTTCTTGTATAATGAAACAGAGAATAACTGTTCAATAATGTCGGCCCGTGTATCTGAATATGTGATACAAACTCCTATGTCTCATTCAATACTATAGTTTTTTTTCCGAGGGATTCAATACTCGTAGCCGCCAATAATTCACTCGGTTCTGCATTTACTTTTTTTTTGTGCCACCTAGCTAAGGAATTAAGGTACCTAACTGCATATATGGGCGTATTTTGCCTATATATGCCCATGCATTTTGTCAGATTAGAGATGAGGAAGCTGCCTAACTGCTCTTGCCTTACAAGTTAGCAATTAGCATGAAACGCTTAGTAGCCATGCCTCAAGTTCTGTGGTTTCTCCTTGCTAGCTCACTAGCAATTTCCCATCTAGCAGTGGCCACGCCGTGCCATCTCCAATGCTGGGATCGCATCATTGCCCTAGCAAGTGCGGCGGCGTACGTAGAGGTCCCTACCCCTTTGGCATCGGCGCCGACTGTGCCCGGCCAGGCCATGAACACTTCAGAGTTATTTGTAACAACAGCTTTTACCCTCCGAGACCATACACTGGTAATCTGGAGATCATCAGCATCTCATTGGATGCCGGTGAGGTGCGTTTGGCGGTCCCTGTTGCTTACATCTGCTACACATCGTCCAACACCTTCGAATCCGGCAAAGGCTTCACTTGGAGAGTCTACGACCCGTATCTCATCTCGACTGCGAGAAACGTCTTCACGGCCATCGGCTGCAACACCCTGGCAGTTCTGCGAGGCCGGAACGGTTGGAGCTACTTCACCGGCTGCATCACCTCCTGCGCAAGCTTGAAGGAGGCAGCCCGCGATGGCGAGGAGTGCACCAGGCTCGGCTGCTGCCAGACGCTCATCCCGAGAAATCTTAGCACGATTGGGGTCGCATGGAACAACGGCACCAGATCAAATTTGTCGAGTGTTTTTTTTTTGCCGAGTATTTTTTTCGGACACTCGTCAAATAAGCTCTTTGTCGAGTGCCGAGATAAAAACACTTGGCAAAGAAAAAACACTCGGCAAACAAGGGGCTTTGCCAAGTGTAAAAAAAACAGTCGGCAAAGAGGGGGTTTGCCGAGTATTTTTTTGACACCCAGCAACTAAATAAGTTTTTTTTCTCTTCTCACCTTGAAATTTTTTCTACTCCCTACATACAACATGTGGTACTCCATATTAAAATTTGGTACATTTTTGGATTTGTTTGCTATATTTAATTAATTAATTGCATTTCAAGGAAATTTTTGGTATAAGTCAAATTTGAACTGCAAGTGATTCAAATTATAAAATAAAATGAGTAGAAAAATGATATCCATGTTATTTAGCCCAGTTCGAAGCCTTACTATGAAATGAAAAGAAAATTTGAATATTTTGTTCAGGAAACACGACCACGAATGTATGGCCGAATGATTTTTAAATTGTAAAAAAAGCGAGCGAAGTCTGAAAATCATGAGATTTGTTATGATGTGATGATATCATACGTGGAGGTTGTGGTAAAAAATTAAGAAGGTTTCGCACATTTCGTCACGTACGATGTTTACAAACTGAAGCATCTCAGAAGAATAATAGTAGCATTGAGAAGGATTCGATAAGATTTAGAATCAAAGTGACGGTTGAGTTTTGATTTGACTACAAAACTTTTTGTATAGGCAATAGAGAACATATATTGTTTTATGTGAAATTTTGGTAATTTTTTGGAACCGTTTGATATTTTTAATAATGTATTAAAGGCAATTAGAGAATATTTGCCAAGTGTCCCCATCTAACACTCGGCAAACAAAAAAAGAGAAGAAAATAAATACAAAAAAAACCCTCACTCTGCACCCCTCCCGGCCTTTTCTTCTCCACACGACCCGCACCCCTCCCTTCGCCCCGCACCCAGCCCGCTCTCCCTCCCCTTCCCTGCTACACGCGGCCCCCCTCTCCCTCCTCTTCCCTGCCACTGGCGGTGGCTGCCCCTCTCCCTCTCTTCCCCAGCAGCGGCCGCCCCTCTCCCTTCCCGTCGGCGCCCCTCCCCCTCCTCTCCCCTCCTCCCTCCCTCCTCTCCGGATCTGGCGGGGACGACGGTCCTCCTCCCCGGATCCGCCACCATCCCGTCCCTCCCTCCCTCTCCCTCTCCCTGCCACGCCCGCCCCTCCCCTCCGGCCGGATCCGGCCCTCTCCCCTCCCCTCCTTCCCGGCGGCCCTCCGCCCTCCTCCCTCCTCCGGATCCCGCATCCCTCCTCCCTCCCGGCCGGATCTGTCGGCGGCGCGGCCCCTCCCTTCTCCCGGCGACCGCTTTGACCAGGCGGCCCTCCACGACTTCGCCCGAGAGTCCATGTCCCTCGCCGCCTGCCGCGGCCACCCATCCATCATCAAGATCGTGGCCACCCACGCGGTAGATCCTCTCCGGCACCAAGCACCTGCACAAGGCCAGCGTCCTGCATAGGGACATGTCGGCATCATGGGTGGCGGGTCAGGACGGCGGCGCGGCATGGTGGCGTGGTGGGCGGCGTGGTGGCATGGTCGGCGGCGACCATGGCGGGCGGCGTGGTGGCGGGCGGCAGCAGGCATGGTGGCCGTGGTGGCGGCGTGGAGGCGTGGCGGTGGCCGTGGTGGCGGCGTGGCGGCGTGGCGGTGGCCGTGGCCGTGGTGGCCGACGGCCGGTGGCAGCGTGGTGGCTGATTTGTTTTTCTAAAAAATGTTGCCGAGTGCTTTTTTTGGCACTCGGCGAAGCTTGGCCGAGTGCTTTTTTGGCACTCGGCGAAGCTTTGCCGAGTGTCTGATTAAAAACACTCGGCAAAGTTACTTTGCTGACGCTTTTTTTGCCGTGTGTCCTTTGCTGAGTGTTACAGCTTTTGCCGTAGTGCCTGCCTGGAGCTACAGCCCTTGTAGTTACGCCATGCTAGCCGAGAAAGGCAGGTATGTGCATCATACAGCTTTGCAGTGGTACGTGGTATGCCATAAGTGAACTGAGTACTCATTCTCATTTGTGTTATCTATGAAATAATATTTTTTAAATTGACTAAATAACATTTATGTTCATGTGTAAATATTTGAAATAATTTTGAAATAATTTGGCAAGTATTTAAATTATTTTCAAACCAATGATATTTTTTATTTCCATCACTAAATTTTTATTCCACTTATTGGATATCTACACCTTTAACAGAAAACCTAAACAATTTTGACTTAATTATTTTCTTTAACTCAAATACCCATTAAGTTGTCACAAACATACAAGTTTTTTATTTGATGTTAAGGATTGAAGGATTAAGTTTGAAAGATGTATTTTTTAATATAAATTTTTTCATACAATCTCGGATGAATACGAATGTAATATCAAAGTTGTAGAGTTAGATTAAATCTAAAATTTTGTAGTTGATAATTTTTTCATTTAAAGTTGTTTAATAGCTCAAAATATCATTGTAAGCTCTGTAATTTCAAAATCATGAATTTTAAAATTTTCAAATGACCTCGGATGCAAACAACCTCTTGTTGGCGCTAGAAATCGGTCAACCGAATCCCAGCGACCGATACACGACCCGGGAGAATCTGCTTAGCTCCTGTTCGGGTGAAAGCCCTGGTGCGGTTCGCGCGGCGTGCCAGCCAATCTGACCTGTTGATTGGCAAGGAAGAACACGTGTTAAATTCAGAAACTACGATCGGCTAAGTTTCCGATCGAGAAGAGCTTATCGGCAAATCGGCCGATTTACTATGGTAGTGAAATCGGCTATAAGACAGCACGATCACTGTAGCTTTGTAGATAGAAAAATACTAAAGTAAATCGGTACAAAGCTTTATAGAAACAGCACTAGGAAAAGATCTAATCGGCAATAAACAGATCTAACAGCGGAAAGTAATGAAAGCCGATACTACCGATTCCTAGCGAGATAACTGGTGATAAAAACTAGGAAAACAGGTAGAAAACCTATGAATCTAGTCGATATCGATAACTGATGAACAAATCTAAACGAAACAACAGCGATGCGCCGGAAGTTAAAGCTTAGATATTATTCGATAAACGGAACTTACAGAATCGACCGGAGATCAAGATGATGCAGCCCCACCAACCCGCACGAACTCGTGAGAAGAAAAAGTAACGGCGAAATCGCCTGCTCGAAAGTAAGTACGAAGAATAAAGTAACTTGTTGTATTGATTGATTGTTGTGTTTACAGATTTACAAAGGTAGCTATTTATAGCCCCGTACAAATAATCTTCTTAACCGACTAGAACTCTATCTCTAATTCAAACAGAAAACAAATATCTACAAGCGCAATCCGTGCCAAACTAATTACCCCACGCTTCGTGGGCTGAACTCCACCTTATCCTTTTATCTTTCCAAGCCCATACAGGCCCACATTAGTCCACTTTCCTGATCGGCCGATTTCTTATCGGCAAAGGATTGCCGATTGGGAACCTGACGCATCCGCCTTGAAGCGAAGTAAAAGCTCCCGACCGATTCCGCATCATAGCACCTTTTGGCCGATTTCCATCCGCACTTCTTCGACTTCTTTACTCTTTGGCGCCGATTCTACTGATGACGAAATCCGGCGTCAACACATGCCCCCCAGTTTCGGAGTAAAACATAGTCTTTTACTTCGAAATTCTTTATAACCTCCCCTCCGAAACGGCCGCAGTGAAAATATCCTTCCGTTGCGCGGTCTCCCAGCTGATCATTGCAATTTTTGAAACGGGCGCCCACGACAGCCACTACCCCGAAAAACCCGACGCGCCGGTGCGGTGAAAATTCCATCTTTACCCTTTCTTCAGACGTCCTATAAATAATATTTCACCGCAGCTCATCTTCAAGCTCACGTCTCTTTTCCCAGCGCGCGCACATCTTTTCTTCTTCATCTCTCCCTTGCCATCGAAGCCTTTCCAGCTCTATCTCCTGTCGCTCCTCCCCCTTTTCCTTCAATGGCGACTCCTTCCGGCGATTCCCCCGCACGCGATGCTTCAGGGACCGTACCCCCGATGGAGGTAGCGATGGCCGTCACTTCTTCCGCAGATACAAGAGCTTCATCAGAAATTCCAATGGCGGTCCCCATCACAGCTCCATCACCTGCGCCAGCGTCGGCGACCACGCCGATTACCCAGAATTTTATCCCGGAGGTAAGTACCGAATCCTCCCCTTATCGGCAATATTTTAGATCTGCTCCTTACATTCCTATGCCCTTTTTCCTTTTTAGGCAGTTAGAGATAGAATTACCATTCACCTCACGAACAGTCCTGGCCTTGTTTGCCTTGGTCCCATGGGAAACCCAGATCCGGCGATTCTTATAGATTTGGAAACTGATCGGATACCTTTCAAACGGTCTGATATGAACTTAGATCAATGGGCAAGCACTTTTAGATCTTGGCCGAATGAAACCCCAGGTTGGAGGGAATGGTACCAACGGGTGGCCGCCTCCAGGAGTGTCTCATGGGATGAGCTCAAAATCGGCCAATGTATCAACCTCTCCCTGTCACAAATGGAGAAGAATGAGCCGCTAGTGATGGCAGCCTCTTATTTTTGGTCTGACGCACTTAATGCGTTCTTATTTGGACATGGTCCTATGACTCCCACTCTGGCCGATGTGGTCCTCTTGACCGGCCTGGACATATCCTCCCCTGACACGCCTTTCCAACTTCTGACCGTACCGTCGCATCGGCTGGACACAAGAGGAATCGGCGGCTGGAAGGGCTTTATTAGTAATAACAAGAAGACCGGTACTGTTGATAACAGGGAGCACACTGCTTTCCTGATGATGTGGCTAGAAAAACACCTTTTCTGTGGAAGAGCCGCCGGCTCAACAACCAACACCCAATCTTTAGCCGAGGCACTGTCCAAAGGAAGCCACATCCCTCTCGGGAAACATCTTCTAGGTGCCGTGTACCACATGCTCCACCAAATCGGCACAAAACTTTCCAAGGGAGAACCGATCGGCAACCCAAGTGGGCCTTGGTGGTTCGTCAATCTATGGTTGAACCTTTATATGAACAGGATCACCCGGTAGCCAGTGGACCAGATGACATTCCCCAATATTGAATCGGCGGAAGACCCTACCGAGCGTCGCCGATGCATGTCTTATGGCGAAGCAGCGTCAGCTTTTCCAGGCTGTGCGTACTCCGCCTCAAAAGTAGCCGAGTACTTTCGGTGCTTCTATAATGGATTTAAGGAGGACGCAACTTATCTGGTTTCCATACCAGCGAGACATCCCAGTCTTTGAACTCCCCTCCTGCTTCGATTCGACTTCTGGCCGGTTTGATGAAGACCTTTATGAAGAATTGATCAAACCAGGACTCTTACCGGCCAACTTCTTTTCGGGGAAGGATGCCCCTTCGTACGAGTTCTACAATCCATCTACTGCTGCCCGACAATTCGGCATGGGTCAATTGCCGATACGGGTATATTTCGCTGGCCGAATCAAGTTCAGAGAAGCGCTTAAAACCGGCCTGGATTATTGTCGGCTGCGAGACCGAATTCCGGACTCCAGTACGATTAATTTGAATGAATGGCTACTATGTCCATTTGCCATCCAGCCGTTCAAGCTTTGGTGGGCCGAATGGAAGCAATTCTTATTCTGCAACTCAGCATCGGCATACTGCAATCTTCTAGATCCGGCCAACATTGATTCCAACGCCGAGGTATTTCTGATTACCGATTTTGTTCTTTTCGACATAATTGAACACTAATAATTTCATTGTTTCTTTAGGCCGAGAATCGAGCCCCTCCAACACACAGCCGCAGTGGTCGGCTAATGGAGAGCTATCCGTACACCACTTATCCTCTTATCGGCTACGACGCTCCGTCAGTTGACATGATTGCTGGCCGATCGAAGAAGGTTCATAAGAAGGTCACCAAGAAAACCAGTCGCCGAGTTCGAGCTCGTACGGAATCGGTGGATCCTCCTGTGCCCGTATCGGCAGAAACCTTGACTGCACCGCCCCAGGCCATACAGAGTGCTGGTACTCAAGCCATCACACAGGCCGGGGCGGCTGCCGCCTCACTACTGTTGGAAGCTTTACAAGTGAGTTCAAGCTTTGCCCTTTCCGATTTGTCAACTTGGTATTAACTCTCTTTAATTATGTACCTCTTAGGGTTCCTCTATGGAAATGCCCGAGTCGGCGACAACTCGACCAGATGCCAGCGCACCCTTGCCTTCATCCATTGAGGTACGGTGCTTATCTTACGGACTCCCCTCGGGTACTTGCATAATATATCTAACCGATTCCTTGACGCAGACCCTCGGCACACCGAGCGTTTCTCGACAACCGATCCCTTTTCAGGGAGCTGGTCCGAGCACCGTGCCGATTGTCGTAGAGTCCTCTTCATCGGATGAACCTATGACACAGGCTACTGAACAAGACACAACGGCTTTGCAAGCGCGGCACGAAGAGATCCGTTTTAAGATGGTAAACTCTTAAGCCAGCTCTACCAGCCGATTTGTTCTGTTCCCCGGCCGATTCACCCCTTTTTCTTTATTCTTTCAGGAACAAGACTCTCCCAACAACAGCCTTTTCTCTTTCGCGGTTGCTTTATCTGATGACGAGGAAACCACATCCCGTCAAGTCGCCTTAAGCTCCGTTCCTGATGACGTCCGGGCTAAACTCACCAATATCCGATCCCTCCTTCAAGGGGATATCGGCCGATTGGTAGAAGACGCCTCGCCGATTCGGCAGCTCTTCAGTGACGTCAGCGGACGAGTACCAGAGGAAGCGGAAGAGGCCTTGGCACCGACGGCCTTTATTGAGTCCATGAGGATTCCCGTTTTTAGAGCCCTTCGTCATATGGCCGATCGCGCGAAACTGGCCAAGACCCGTGAAGATGAGAATGCTTTCAAGCATCAGGCTCAAGAAGCGAATCGGCGGATCCATGTCTTGGAAGACTCACGGCCGGCGATCATTAGTGAAATAGATCGCCTCAAACGACGGAGGGCGGACCTTGCCAAAGAGATGGAGCAAGTGACCAAGGCAATCAGCGCCGAAGAGAACAAGCTTCAAGAGTTACCCTCAGCTATTGCCGATCTGACACGGGAGAGGCAGCGTTTTGCCCAGGAGGCTCTGAGACTCCACCGCATCGCTTCGGAAGTCCCTGGATCGGCAGAAGAAGACCAACGGGTCCTTGACTCTGCCAATCAGATCCGGCGTCGAGCCATCACGGCTATCGATACCCTTTTGGGTAATCTGTAAAACACTGACCGTTTTGTACGAACATTTACTGCCGTCTTTGACTGACCCTTCGCGATGCCTTCTATTTACTGCCTTCCTTATTACCGATGGGACGTGGCCTCATCAGATTTCCCTGTATTTCCCCATAAATATCGACCTCGGCGCCTCCTCCCGATAACATTGATCTGGCTCCCATCTCACTTTTCCTCTTCCTCTCATCGGCGCAACTACTTTGTCATGGCCTCGTCGTCGTCCTCTTCCGTCAACCAGGTGACGCTCCGCCTTCTCCTTTCAGATCTTAGGAAGAGAATGCGCCAACTTATTCCCTCTCTGTTTCAGCCTCAACGCCTCAGTCCGGAACTTGTGCGCGCCATCGAGTGCCTACACTCTGAGGACCCTTTGACCCCGGAGGACAAGGTTCTAATTTTAGCTCATCAAGCGGAGCTCCAAGACCACATTACCGCAGATGCTCGAGTGGTCTTGGACGCCGTGGTGAACGAACACCGCCATCGATCTCGAGCCATGAGGGGTCATCGCCGTAACGTTCCCGGTGGTGACATCACTTCGACGACCTGCACGATCTTGGATTTCCTGGAAAGGAACGGTAACCCGCGGCTTCCTACCGATAGGGCCCGTCCGCTTCCTCGGAACCCGCGGCCTTCCACCGATAGGGTCCGCATGCTTCCTCGGCCCGTCGTTCTGGCGGCGGCGGAGGCCTCGCGCCTTCGTGCTCTGGAGCGGAACGGGGAATCTTCTCAGAAGAAGGATAATTAGTTTGTTTTTGTAATTTTTTGTTCTAAGGGCGACTTAATGTTTTGTCGGCCATGTAATCGGTCGCCCGTACCGAACGAATGTAATCGACCCGAATGAATGTAATCGGCCATAATGAATGTAATCGGCCGTTCCGGTCGATTTCCTGTGCGTCTTAAAACCGAATCGTATCGGTCATGTTTGACTGTGTTTATTCCTTTAGGCCCCGACCCATATACTTGGGTAATATCTTTTTAAGTACCTCCCATTCAGAGCCCTAGTGAATTCTTCCCCTTCTGTCGTTTCCAAAATATATGCATTCCCTGGAGCGCATCTGCCGATTTTATACGGCCCTTCCCAGGTAGGAGACCATTTGCCGAATTTAGGATCTTTCGACCCGATCGGTAGTACCAACTTCCATACCAAATCTCCAGGGGAGAACTGCTTGACTTTGACCTTTTTATCGTACCACCTGGCCACTCTCTTTTTATTCTCTTCGATACTTATTAGAGCTCTCAGTCGTTGGCCTGCCAAATCATCAAGTTCTTCCTTCATCAGAGCCGAGTAGTCATTGGCCGACAACTGGTCCTGAAGTAAAATGCGCCTCGATCCTGCCCTCGACTCCCATGGAAGTACTGCATCGTGACCGTATACCAACTGATAGGGAGATAATTTGGTAGCCCCATGACAGGCCATTCTGTATGCCCACAAGGCTTCGGTCAAACATAGGTGCCACTTCTTCGGGTATTCTTCAATCTTCCTTTTGATCAACTTAATTATTCCCTTGTTGGAAGATTCTGCTTGACCATTGGCTTGAGCGTAATACGGAGAAGAATTTAGCAATTTGATGCCCATATCGGTCGTAAATTCCTCAAATTCCCCCGATGTGAACATTGTTCCTTGATCGGTTGTTATAGTTTGAGGGATACCGAATCGGTAGACGATATGGTCCCTTACGAAATCGGCCATGATAGCCGACGTTACAGTTCTTAGTGGGATTGCTTCCACCCATTTGGTGAAATAATCTGTAGCAACCAGAATAAACTTGTGCCCCTTGCTCGATGGTGGATAAATTTGGCCGATAAGGTCTATTCCCCACCCTCTGAACGGCCATGGTTTGATTATGGGATTCATTGCCGACGCGGGTGCACGCTGGACATTTCCAAACTTTTGACACTCCTGGCAACCCTTATAATATTTGAAACAATCTTCGAGGATCGTAGGCCAATAGTACCCGTTGTTTCTGATCATCCACTTCATTTTATGTGCTGATTGGTGGGCTCCGCATACCCCTTCATGGATTTCTCCCATTAGAGTCTTGGCTTCTTCTGTCCCAAGGCATTTAAGAAGAACACCATCGATCGTTCGGTAGAACAGATCATCTTCGAGCAATACGTACTTGGTAGCGTGAAAGCGCACTCGTCGCTCCACCTTTTTAGATGGATCCTTCAGGTAATCGGCAATTTCTTTGCGCCAATCGTCAGCTGCAAGCTCTAAGGCCATGGCGCCCGGAATCGGCCGATACCCAGATGCATGTTGAGCGAGTTTGTTCGCTTCCTCATTGCGGTCTCTTGGGACGTGCTCGATTACTGCCGATCTGAATTCTTTTAAAAGCTGTAAGCAATCTTCGTGATGAATTCATAATATGTCATCTTTGCACTCAGCCCTCCCGGTTAGTTGATCCACGATTAGCATCGAATCTCCGAAGACCTCAACGGAATCGGCCTTGACTTCTCTCAATAATCGTAAGCCTTTCAATACAGCTCTGTACTCCGCTTGATTGTTTGTGGCGGCGGTTTCTATCAGCAGAGAAAAATCATATCTTGCCCCCCGAGGCGATATGATAACGATGCCGATTCCCGATCCGACTCCGCATGATGACCCATCAAAAAATAACTGCCAAGGTGCTAGTTCCACGAAGGCGATCTCCGGTCCACAATGCTGGGCGACGAAATCGGCCATGACTTGACCCTTGACGGCTTTTGCCGATTCGTACCGTAGGTCAAATTCTGATAAAGCTAAAATCCATTTACCGATTCGCCCTTTCAATATCGGCAGTGACAGCATGTATTTCACTACATCGTCTTTGCATACGACTATACACTCTGCCGACAGTAGGTAGTGTCTGAGTTTGGTGCACGAAAAGTAAAGACACAAACACAAACGCTCTACTGGAGGATATCTTGTTTCGGCATCCAGGAGTCTTCTACTGACGTAATAAATTACCCGTTCTTTGCCTTCAAATTCTTGGACTAGAGCCGACCTAATAGCTTTCTCATCGGCTGATAAATATAGTTTAAACGGCTTACCCGTTTGAGGGGGAACCAGGACTGGGGGTGAAACCAAGTATCGCTTGATGTCTTCTAACGCCTTGCGCTGTTCTTCTCCCCATATAAATTCTTGATCTGGCTTCAACTTCAAAAGTGGTGTGAACGCCTGAATCCGTCCAGATAGATTAGATATAAATCTTCTGATGAAGTTTACCTTGCCGATTAGAGACTGTAGCTCAGTTTTGTTCTGTGGAGCAACGACTTTGTTGATGGCCGCTATGGTCTTCTGATTGACTTCTATACCTCGCTCGTGCACCATGAATCCTAAGAACTGTCCGGCGGAGACGCCGAAAGCGCATTTGTTGGGATTCATCTTAAGACCATGCTTTTTGGTACACTCTAGCACCCTTCGCAAATCGGCTAAGTGTTCCTCATGGCTTTTGGACTTGACCACAACGTCATCGATGTAGATCTCTACCAGGAGGCCAATGAGTTTGTGAAAAATGTAGTTCATGGCTCTCTGGTATGTAGCCCCAGCATTCTTTAAACCGAAAGTCATCACCACCCACTCGAATAAACCAAGATGGCCTGGACATCTGAAAGCTGTCTTGGGTATGTCCTCTTCGGCCATAAGTATTTGATTGTATCCGGCGTTTCCATCCATGAAGCTAATAATTTTGTGCCCTGCGGCAGCGTCGATCAGCACATCGGCCGTAGGCATGGGGTAACCATCCATCGGTGTGGCCTGATTAAGATTTCTGAAATCGACGCAAACGCGCAGCTTCCCGTTTTTCTTGTACACCGGCACGATATTAGAAATCCACTCGGCGTAACGACATTGCCGAATAAATTTCGCTTCAATTAGCCGAGTTATTTCGGCTTTTATGTCTGGTAAAATTTTAGGATTGCATCGCCGTGCGGGTTGTTGGTACGGCCGATACCCTGGTTTTATGGGTAGCCGATGTTCAACAATAGATCGATCTAATCCGGGCATCTCATGATACTCCCAAGCAAAACAATCCTTGAATTCTCTTAATAAATTTGTCAATTTACACTTATACTCTGGATCTAAATTTGCACTAATAAAAGTCGGCCTTGGTTTGGTCCCGTCACCTAAATCTACCATCTCCAATGAATCGGCCGACGTGAATCCGTGTCCCAGCTTCCCGTCTTCTCGGGCGAACTGATCCATCTATTGCGCTTCTTCGGAGCCGACTGCTCGGATCGGCTGTAGGCCAAAATCGGTGACCTTCAGGAAATCGGTTTCCCAAACCCTACCTGATATGCACCTGACGGTTTCGCAGCTCCATTGCTGTGCGTCGGCCGCCGCGATGCTGTACGCGGAGTCGGCTTTGACCACTTCGATGTTATCGCCAACCCATTGTACAAGGCATTGATGCATAGTTGACGGGATGCAGCAGTTTGCGTGTATCCAGTCTCGGCCAAGAAGCATATTATAGGACCCTTTGCCATTAATGACGAAAAACGTAGTAGGAAGGGTCTTACTGCCGATGGTGAGGTCGACGCAGAGGGCACCGCGAGCGTTTGACACCTTGCCTTCGAAGTCCTTGAGCATCATGTCTGTCTTGGTCAGGTCGTCGTCGCTCTTTCCTAGCTTTCGGAGTACGGCATACGGCATGATATTGACGGCGGCTCCTCCGTCGACCATTAATCTAGTGAGGGGGCGACCGTCAACATGCCCTTTAAGGAACAATGCCTTCATATGTTGTCGTTCGTCGTCTTCGGGCTTTTCGAACGTGGCCATCATCGGTTCTAAAGCCAACCGTGCTGTTTGTTCCTCTATCGCCGACATGTCCTGTTGATCGGCAGGGGTCATGAACTCTATCGGCAATATGAAAACCATACCGATTTCGGCAGCCGATTCATCGCCTGCCGATTCATCGTTGCCCTTGTCGTTTCTTTTAGGGCGCCACACTCGAGGCCTTCCTTGCTTCTTGTCCATCGCGCTCTCTTCTTCTTGCTGTTCCCATTGGCGGAGGCGTTGGACTCTCCGTTTTTGTGATTTGGTTAAACCGTCGGGGCACCATCTGGGGTTTATTGGCCTCCCTTCTTTCCCGGCGCGTTCCCATTCCGGTTCGCGTCCTAACGGGTTCTCGTCCGTTACCCGAGCATCGGCCATGTCTTCGAGCCGGCTGTGAACGCTGGCTTTGCTACTCGATTGATCGTGTCGATCGGTCCTGCCCCCTGCCTATTATGGCTTCTACCTTCTGACCGATCATATCAGTCACTTCTGCCCCCCAGCCGATCACGCATGGAAGGGCGCAGATCATCTGGGTTGCGCCGATTTCTGCTGATCGGTTCTGGCCTTCCATCCCTGGAACGAGACCTGGTGACCGGTCGATTGCCTCGATAAGGACCATTGCACTCTGGGCAAGTATCGGCTGATGGTAGCCTGAGGTTATTTTCCCAACAATGGATGAAGAATGGGCATCTCCAGTGCTCCTCATGCCGACGCATCGCTTCCTCTCGGGACCTCGAACGTTCATGTTGGCGTTGGTACTTTTGGAGCAGGAACTGGGAAGTAATACGTGGTCTATCAGATTCACCATCGTCATCCTCCATTCGCCGTTTCCCTTTGACGTCTTCGGGCGTAACTTGATTTCTGGGATCGACAGAGCCACTCTTTTTTGCCGACTCGGACGTCAGCACTTTTGTTTGGAGAGAATTCCTCCCCGTGTCAGCCATGTTGGTAGGAAAAGGGTGCTGGTCGATTTTCATTGGTTTGGCCGGTTTTACCGGCACTTCAAATTTGAGTCTGCCTTGCTCAATGGCCGACTGTATTTGTTGCCTGAAGATTTTGCACTCGTTGGTATCATGTGACGTGGCATTGTGCCACTTGCAATACTTCATCTTCTTCAATTGTTCGGCAGAGGGTATTGTGTGGTATGGTGAGAGTTTAATCTGCCCTTCCTGGAGTAGGAGATCGAAGATTTTGTCAGCTTTAGTTGTATCGAAACCAAATGCTTCCGGCTCCTTTTTGCCGAACGGGCATGATATCGGCTTCTTTCCTTTAATCCACTCTGCGAGTCCGATGTCGGCGTCTTCTTCATCCTCTAGTTCTTCCAGGAATGCCACTTTCTTCTGGAAATTCCTTCTTGGATCGAACGGACGTACCTCTTGCCCGGACAATCAGTGGACAATCTGGCTCAGGTTTTCGAACTCTTGTGAAGCATATTTTTCTTTAATGTGAGGCAGCAGGCCTTGGAAAGCTATATCTGCCAACTGTGCATCGGTTAGAGCCAGGGAGTAGCATTTGTTTCTGATTTCCCGAAACCTCTGTATGTACGAGGGTATCGGCTCATCACTTCGTTGCCGGAGGCTAGTCAAATCAGACAGCTTCATTTCGTGGACTCCAGCATAGAAGTATTTGTGGAACTGCCTCTCTAGATCGGCCCATGTGATAATCGAGTTTGGTGGCAAAGTGGTGAACCATTGGAAGGCCGATCCAGACAAGGATGACGAGAACAACCGTACCCGCAGGGCATCTTGCGTAGCCGCCTCTCCGCATTGGATGATGAATCTATTCACATGTTCCACGGTAGAAGTGTCATCCATTCCGGAAAATTTAGTAAAATCAGGAACTTTATACCGATGGGGGAACGGCAACAAGTCATACGTAGATGGGTATGGTGTCCTGTAGGTATAAGTTTGTACCTTCGGCTTCAAGCCGAATTGTTCTTGCATTACCTCTGCGATTTGCGCCGACCAATCCGGTTGTTGCTGGGGAATAGTTGGCGGTGGGATCGGCACATGTTGATAAATCGGAGGTTGAATAAAAGGAGGTTGATAAAAAGGTGGTATCTGAGTATAAGCCGGTGGTGTAGTAAAGGACGGCTGTTTGTAGGCACCACTTGTTTCATCATAAAGCATGAGCTCTGACGTTTTGTTGACCTCCGGAGTAATAGACTGGTACGGGGGTATGATCGGCCGAGTGGCCGTTTGGGAGGGTGTATGGAACGGAGGATTTCCCTGACTGACCGATTGATTCAAACCGGTCGTGTTTAAGGCTGCCCCCCAGGGTAAAGGGATCACTGGAGGGAGTGGCGTAGAGGACGGCTGGATGGAGCCGTATCCCAAAGGAGTTGATGACGTAGACGCACCAGATCCTCCGACTGAGGATTGGATCGGCTGTGAAGACTGATAAGCCTGATTTGGTGGAATCGGCTGAAAATACGTAGGTCCCCTGTACCCTTGTGGTATACCTCCGGCGAAGGAGTTGACAACAGCATTGTGCACCATGTTTGAAAGTACCGGGGATTGGTTGATGAAGGCGTGATGAAGAGATTGTTGAATCACATCGGACATTTTATCCGAATCTTCTGAAATTGTGATCTGGCGGGGAGTAGGGAAAGGAGATTTTTTAACAGTTTCCCCGCTCCTTGAACGACTGAAGGATTTTAAACAAGTTTTACGGACTTGTTCCAAATACTGATTCAGATCTTCTTTTTGGTCGTCCTTTAGATCTGCTTCCGTCACTTCGATGACGTTATCTTCGGAGACTTCAGCAGTTTTCGTCATGACAACGGTTGTATTGGTCCCACTGGGCGTGCCAAAAGTGTGTTGGCGCTAGAAATCGGTCAACCGAATCCCAGCGACCGACACACGACCCGGGAGAATCTGCTTAGCTCCTGTTCGGGTGAAAGCCCTGGTGCGGTTCGCGCGGCGTGCCAGCCAATCTGACCTGTTGATTGGCAAGGAAGAACACGTGTTAAATTCAGAAACTACGATCGGCTAAGTTTCCGATCGAGAAGAGCTTATCGGCAAATCGGCCGATTTACTATGGTAGTGAAATCGGCTATAAGACAGCACGATCATTGTAGCTTTGTAGATAGAAAAATACTAAAGTAAATCGGTACAAAGCTTTATAGAAACAGCACTAGGAAAAGATCTAATCGGCAATAAACAGATCTAACAGCGGAAAGTAATGAAAGCCGATACTACCGATTCCTAGCGAGATAACTGGTGATAAAAACTAGGAAAACAGGTAGAAAACCTATGAATCTAGTCGATATCGATAACTGATGAACAAATCTAAACGAAACAACAGCGATGCGCCGGAAGTTAAAGCTTAGATATTATTCGATAAACGGAACTTACAGAATCGGCCGGAGATCAAGATGATGCAGCCCCGCCAACCCGCACGAACTCGTGAGAAGAAAAAGTAACGGCGAAATCGCCTGCTCGAAAGTAAGTACGAAGAATAAAGTAACTTGTTGTATTGATTGATTGTTGTGTTTACAGATTTACAAAGGTAGCTATTTATAGCCCCGTACAAATAATCTTCTTAACCGACTAGAACTCTATCTCTAATTCAAACAGAAAACAAATATCTACAAGCGCAATCCGTGCCAAACTAATTACCCCACGCTTCGTGGGCTGAACTCCACCTTATCCTTTTATCTTTCCAAGCCCATACAGGCCCACATTAGTCCACTTTCCTGATCGGCCGATTTCTTATCGGCAAAGGATTGCCGATTGGGAACCTGACGCATCCGCCTTGAAGCGAAGTAAAAGCTCCCGACCGATTCCGCATCATAGCACCTTTTGGCCGATTTCCATCCGCACTTCTTCGACTTCTTTACTCTTTGGCGCCGATTCTACTGATGACGAAATCCGGCGTCAACACCTCTATATCAAAGTTGTAGTGCTTAACGAGATATAAAATTTTGTAGTTGACAAATTTTTCATTTAAAATCGTTTAGCTATCCAAAACTTCATTATAAGGTTATAAAAGAAACACGTTCCGCCACGTCAACGATGTGTATCTCCAAAATCGAGCTCTCACATTGGCCCCAACCTCATCTCCCTGGATCCATCCCCTCTTATCCATTCCCTTGATTGGTCTCCTCCTACCGGCCCCGCCTCGTCCCCCGCCATCGGCGCCGTCCTCCAGCCCTGGCCTGCATCATGCCCGTGTGCCGGCCCTGCCTTGATCTCCTCCAATCCTGCCGCCTCATTCTTCGGCCCCACCGCTTCGTCCCCCAACGTCGGCGTCATCCTCCAGGTCCCACCGCCTCATCCTCCGGTTCCGCCTCGGTCTCCTCCAACCCCGCCGCCTCGTCCCCCAACGCCGTCCTCCAGGCCTCGACCCGTGTTGTCTTCCGGCCCGCCGCCTGGTCCGATTCGTGATGTCCCTGCCTCGCTCGTCCCCCGCTGCTGGCACCATCCTCCGACCTTGACCTCGGTCGTCCCTGCACGCCGGCCCCACCTCGATCCCGCCGGCCATCTCCTCCGGCCGACAACCCCCCTGCCTGCGGGCGGCTCAGACGGGAGCGACAGGACATTTTTTTCACAAAAATATTTGTGCTAGCGGGGGACTTAACCACCCACCAGCACAGAGCGTTATGTGCTAGCGAGCGAGCACCCACTAGCACAGAGAGCCATCAGTGTTGGCTCAAAGTTGGAGCACCTGCCATCACAGTGCCCTTTCACCGGCCAGCCAAAAATGCTTTCTGGCCTAGTCAATTATATATACACTATGCACTTTATGATAGCAAAAATGAGCTTTTACACCCAGAGTGACTGACTGTGCTAGCTTACTATTTTATAGGTACAACTTCAGTCGGAGAGACCTCGTTCGTACTAATAAGAACGACAGCTTTGCTAGCTGGGTTAAACAGGAAAAGATCCCGATGGTGCTTGACTGGGCCACCAGGGGTAATGGCTCTTGCCGACCCCCAGCAAAGGACGCAGGTCCTTCGGCAAAATGGACAGCTCCTGATTGTGTTAGTGAACAAAGCATCTGTGTTAATGCCACACAAGGGCCTAGGTACCTATGCAACTGTTCCGAGGGATACAGGGGCAATCCCTACATCATCAGGGGATGCAAAAGTTCGTTTTGTTTATTTCCCTTCCTTTGATTAGATCGGATATATGTTTTGATGGACACCTAAGTAATTATTAGAGAAGAATTACTACTTTTTGCCGGCTTCTACATTTTTGTGGAATGTATTGATATATGTAATTATTAGAAAACAATGGCTAATTTTTTAAGGTTTAATTATGCATCTTATGTTTCAGTATAATTCAGTGGCAGAAGGCAACGGAGGATTCTTTGCGGATTTTTCCTCTGAACTAACTATATATTTGAATGCCTGTATAACACAGGTATTAATGAGTGCCAAGAATATGCTAATAATCCTTGTCACAGTAGTAGCACCTGCCATGATACACCAGATGCTTACTACTGCAAATGCAACTTTGGACTAAAAGGAGATGGCAAAATTGGCGACGGATGCCAGCCTATATTTCCACCATGGGCATTAGCGATCATAGGTGAGCACTCGCTCATTATATTGATTATCTATCTGATGTGTCTCGTGCCACTGCCACTGCCACTGCCACTGCCACTACCTCCGGTCCGACGCGCTTCCCCCACCCAGGCACCCACGGGTGCGTATCCCGCGAGGCAGCGCCGGCGCCGCCGATCGGGAGGTTGCATGGTGGCTACAGACGGTGAGAGCCCGTGGCAATTTCTGCTCATCTTCTTCTCAGGCAGCCTTCTGGGTTCCTCTCATTCGATCTGCCACTGACAAAGGTATCTCTTCCTCTGATAGCACTGATGCAGATTCCCGATTTGTTATTGGGACAGAAACTTGGTCCGTTGCCCTATGAATCTGTGATTACCTGTTACGCTTGTATTTGTATACATTTCCTGTGCTCACTTCTGAAATAGATGATAATATACTATAAACAATATACATTTACGCTGATGGAGAGGACCATGAAACAAATAATTAATACCAGGCGATCGACATCTTTGATGAGTTCGAGTATGAGGCGCTCCGTCGTCAAGCCAAGAAGAATGGGCACATCACCAAGCTTGGCAAGGCTGGAGTAAAGCTCTTTCCTACTCACAACCGTGTTATATTCCGTATCAGGATGGCCAGCAAGCTTCAACGCGTTGTTGACACCATCAAGGTCCTTGTGGATGAAATGAACGTCTTTGGGTTCAACAGGCCTCAACACCAGCAGGCACCAGCACTGAAGGAGGGGCGTGAGACGGATTCCAATATCGTTGATCCTAAAAATATTGTTAGCCGATCTAGGCATGAGGAAAGGAAGAAAATTGTTGAGATATTGGTCAACGATCAAGCTACCAATGGTGATCTCAAGGTTCTTCCCATCGTTGGAATGGGAGGTTTGGGCAAGACCACCCTCGCTCAGCTCATCTACAACGATCCTCAAGTCAAGGATCATTTTCAGCTACTAAAGTGGGTGTGTGTGTCAGATGATTTCAATCTGCGTAATGTTGCCAACAAAATTTGCAACGCTTCGGAGGGTTCCCTTGAAGAGGCACTGAAGGAGCTTCAGGAACAGCTTAAGGGAAAGAGGTAAGCTGGAGTTAATCAACTCGATTCTCTTGCCCTCTATCGTGCTTTCAAGCTAAGTCACTCTTACTAATTTCTCAGTACATGCAGTGACCCGTTATTAGTTGTTTACAATAATCATTATTGTGTGTTGAAAGCAATAATTATTAATTGTTTACAATAATCATTATTGTGTGTTGAAAGCAATAATTATTAATTGTTTACAATAATCATTACTGCATTATTCCTCTATCATTATTGTGTGTTGGGTGGCAAACCCGTCATTTGGCTATCTATTAGCTGGAAATAAAGGTGCTAATGTAAACAATTATCGGTAACAGGTACCTTCTTGTATTGGATGACGTATGGGATGAGGAGAGCTTCTTGGACAACTGGGAAAAGTTCAAGACCTGTCTTGAACAAGGTGGTGTCGGTAGTGCCGTACTGACAACGACCCGTAACACAGAAATAGCTCAATTAATGGGTACAATTGGGATCTCACACGAAAGGAAATACCTTGATGTCGGAACTTTGGGCAAGGAATTCATACAGGAAATTATTGAAACAAGAGCATTCAGTTTGCATAAGCGAGATGATGAGCTTGTAAACCTGGTTGGTCCGATTGCAGACAGATGTGCTGGGTCGCCATTGGCAGCCAAAGCTCTAGGGTCTATATTGCGTAAGAAGACCACTACGGAAGAATGGGAGGATGTGCTACAGAGAAGCAACATATGCACTGTTGAGACTGGAATTTTGCCTATACTTAAGCTTAGCTACGATGAGTTGCCAACTGACATGAAGCCATGCTTTGCTTTTTGTGCTCTGTATCCAAAGGATTATCCAATTGATGTGGACAACCTTATCCAACTATGGATGGCTAATGGTTTTATCGTCTCAGAACAAAACAAGGTACCAATTGAAACCGTGGGTAAACGGATTGTCAACGAGATGGTTTCAAGGTCATTGTTCGAGTATGTGGAGCAAGATCCAACAAAGTTCGGTTATAGTTCTACAACTTTTTTGAAGATCCATGACCTTATGCACGATGTTGCAGTGTCTGCTACAGAAGACGAGTGTATATATGTAACTCGTGAAATGGATGAAAGTGGTAAATTACTTCCAAGTGCTACCCGCCATATACATTTTGAAACATGGGAGGGACAACTTTATGCAAATATTGATATTTTATCTATCCGAACGTTGCTTGTAGATGTGCTGCATTATTCACCCAAATATAGTTCTCTGCGAGCACTTGCTCTACCAGCATCATATTATAAATATTTGCCAATGAAACCAAAGCATCTGCACCACCTTAGGTACCTTGATATCTCTTGGAGTAGAGTCGAAGCACTTCCAGATGACATAAGCATACTATATAATCTTCAGACACTTAAACTTTCTGGTTGTAAGGAACTTACTATGCTTCCGAAGCAAATGAAGTACATGACTGCCCTTTGTCATCTCTACACGGATGGATGCACGAAGTTACAGTGTATGCCTCCGGAGCTTGGACGACTCACCTCTCTTCGAACACTTACATGTTTTGTAGTGAGCAGTGACTCGGATTGTAGTAGTCTTGGAGAGCTAAAAAATTTGAACATTGGTGGTTCACTAGAGCTAAAGCAGCTCGAAAATGTGACAGAAGCAAGAAATGCAAGACAAGCAAATCTTGGAAATAAGAAGGAACTGAGACAGCTGTCATTAAGGTGGACACGTCGTAAGGGGGAGGAACAGCAATGTAACGAGGTGCTAGAGGTTCTCGAAGTTCATGATAGACTACTAGCTCTAGAAATAGAAGCCTACCAAGGCACCAAATTTCCATTATGGATGGGTGTGTTAAGAAACATGGTTGAGCTTCGGCTATCTGGTTGTAGGAAATCTGAGCAGCTTCCTCCATTGTGCCAGTTACCAGCACTACAGCTTCTTCATTTGGAAGGATTGACACAGTTGCAGTTCTTGTGCAGCAGTTGTACATCCTCCACATTTGGAAAGCTTAAGGATCTTAAGCTTGTTGATCTTGATAATTTTGATAGGTTTTATGATCAGGTAGTGCAAGAAGAGCTAGTAGCATTTCCTCAGCTCGAGAAATTGCATATTGAAGGCTGCGGAGAATTGACAGCATTACCAGAAGCGGGAGTGCTCAGAAAATGGTATGATGGTGGAGAATATACAATGGTCCGCTCAGCATTCCCAGGATTGAAGAGCCTCATATTGGAAGATTTACCGAGCTTTGAGAGATGGGAGGCTGCCATTGAAATTGAAGTAGAACATGCACTATTCCCTTTGCTTGAGACTGTCCGTATTCGTCGTTGCAAAAAGTTAACCACTCTGCCTATCTATGAGTTATTATGGAGAAAACCAACAGAGGTCCCTGGGAGCAACTAGATATATGACGTCACTGTCCAATTTGGAACTGAGAGGAATCGAGGTGGATGGCAAGGACAAATGGGACTATATTTCATCTGTGACAAATATGCACCTTAAATGCTGCAGTTTGTTCTTCCAATCACATGCACTAGCTCTATGGGCTTGTTTTCGGCATCTGCAAGATCTGGATATCTCTTGGTCGAATGACCTAATCTACTGGCCGGAAAACGAGTTCCAACATTTGGTTTCCTTGCGGAGGCTGAAAATTGAGCTTTGCGACAGTCTGGTTGGATATGCTCCTGACCAGGCAACATTAGAAAGGAGCCAACTTTTGCCCTGCCTCGAGTCTCTACGTATATCTGGTTGCCATAGTCTGGTAGAGATCTTCAACCCTACCCCTGCCCTCAAGAAGATGGATGTTGGATACTGTAAAAATCTGAAGACCATATCCTTCAAGCAACAGGACAAGACATCATTAAATGCAGGTCGTCCTAGCACTGACGTCATAATGGCATCCACTGCTGTACAGAATTTCATTCCATCATCTCTAGAAACTCTGAAAATCGATGAATGCCATGGATTGTTAGAGGTTCTCAATCTTCCCTCATCCCTTAAAGAAATAGAAATTGCTGGTTGCTCCCAACTACAAATCCTATCAGGCGAGCTGGATGCACTCAAAAAGCTAAGAGTTGGTAGGTGCCCAGAGTTGAGATCATTAGAATCATGCATGATCGAGATCCCAGCATTGGAAGAGCTCTTTCTGTCATCTTGCGAAAACCTGACATCCTTGCCCAGTGGGACAGGAGAATACTCATCTCTCCGTGACCTATCAGTTAACAACTGTCCAGGTATAAAGTCACTTGTTTCAGACCTGCGGGAGCGGTATGGAAGTTACCACCTCAATCTACTAGATGCCATTTTGGAAGGTACCCACTGAACACAATATTAGACGTTTCGACAAAAATAATGCATAAATCCGTTCATTTATGTTATTATCCTCTTCAAGCTGATAAACGGGCAATGCTCCTAGTTTTACTGAGTTGGCACTATGTTTTAGGGCCTGTTTGGATACACACTCATAATCTTTAGGACTTCACTTTTAGTCCACTTTTAGGACTTGTGCATCCAAACATATGTCATAAAAGTGCATTCATAATGTTTAGGAGTGTTGTTTTTATTAGGAGGACCAAACCATCATAATGGGTCATTTTTCTCCTAAAAGTGGTCCCCAACCCATCCTTTACCCTATTGCCCCTCCCCTTTTCTCTCCACGGCGCTAGAAACAGAGCAAGGGTGGAGTAATTAGGCGTACAAAAGTCATTCCCCCTCTAACATCCTAAAGATTATGATTCCATCCAAACAGCCCACTCATAAATTTTAGGACTACCAATTTCTACCTCCTACACTTTATGAGTGTTCTAAAGTTTATGAGTGTGTATCCAAACAGGCCCTTAGACTTTGCAAGTTTGTCCTGCCTTTTCAATTCTGAACACACGGTTTAGGGCACTTAACGGTGTTAAGTTAGCTCCGAAAAAAAAACATTTTCACCGCTGCAAACATTGCTCCTGCACCTGTATTTTCAATAGAACTTGCATATATGGACATGTTCTGACATTATGACTTGTTTGTAAAATTGGATGAAGTTTATACCAAATTTGTATATATATTTGAAATTTTATTGAACTTTACAACTTTTTAACAGGACGCTCTCCATCGCTGCTTGGGCGTCTCTGCTCCTAGCTTCCTCCTCCTACGGGGCTTCTGTGTGAAGACCACACGCCCTGTAGTAGGTCTTGGACATGTCGGACATGGCGCAGGCACTCTTCATGGTATCAGCCAGTACATGCCTAGCTTCATTCGTGTGAATCTCCTGAGCAAAGGATGGCAAAGAGTGATGTGGTGGTGATACTAAGGTCTAGTTTGGTTCCTCCGACTTATTTTTAGCACCCGTCACATCGAATGTTTAGATACTAATTAGGAGTATTAAACGTAAATTATTTA